>NC_053024.1:271143292-271167949 GCF_003073215.2 Triticum urartu | reverse complement strand
ACGATCTGATCGTGGAGGAGAATATTTGAGATACAAGTTTGGTCTTCATTTGAAACAATGCCGAATAGTTTCGCAACTCACGCCACCCGGAACACCACAGCGTAATGGTGTGTCCGAACGTCGTAATTGTACTTTACTTGATATGGTACGATCTATGATGTCCCTTACAGATTTACCGCTATCGTTTTGGGGTTATGCTCTAGAGACAGCCGCATTCACGTTAAATAGGGCACCATCAAAATCCATTGAGACGACGCCTTATGAACTGTGGTTTGGCAAGAAACCAAAGTTGTCATTTCTAAAAGTTTGGGGCTGCGATGCTTATGTGAAAAAACTTCAACCTGATAAGCTCGAACCCAAATCGGAGAAATGTGTCTTCATAGGATACCCAAAGGAGACTGTTGGGTACACCTTCTATCACAGATCCAAAGGCAATACATTTGTCGCTAAGAATGGATCCTTTCTAGAGAAGGAGTTTCTCTCGAAAGAAGTGAGTGGGAGGAAAGTAGAACTTGATGAGGTAACTGTACCTGCTCCCTTATTGGAAAGTAGTACATCGCAGAAACCGGTTTCTTTGACACCTACACCAATTAGTGAGGAAGCTAATGATAATGATCATGAAACTTCAGAACAAGTTACTACCGAACCTCGTAGATCAACCAGAGTAAGATCCGCACCAGAGTGGTACGGTAATCCTGTTCTGGAAGTCATTCTACTAGATCATGATGAACCTACGAACTATGAAGAAGCGATGGTGAGCCCAGATTCCACAAAATGGGCTCGAAGCCATGAAATCTGAGATGGGATCCATGTGTGAAAACAAAGTATGGACTTTGGTTGACTTCCCCAATGATCGGCAAGCAATTGAGAAAAATGGATCTTCAAGAAGAAGACTGACGCCGACTGAGGGAGTCCTGGATTAGGGGGTGTTTAGGTAGCCGGACTATACCTTCAGCCGGACTCCCGGACTATGAAGATACAAGATTGAAGACTTCGTCCCGTGTCCGGATGGGACTTTCCTTGGCGTGGAAGGCAAGCTTGGTGATGCGGATATTCAAGATCTCCTACCATTGTAACCGACTCTATGTAACCCTAACCCTATCCGGTGTCTATATAAACCGGAGGGTTGTAGTCCGTAGGCAATCAACTCCATATACAACAATCATACCATAGGCTAGCTTCTAGGGTTTAGCCTCCTTGATCTCGTGGTAGATCTACTCTTGTACTACCCATATCATCAATATTAATCAAGCAGGACGTAGGGTTTTACCTCCATCAAGAGGGCCCGAACCTGGGTAAAACATCATGTTCCCTGCCTCCTGTTACCATCCGGCCTAGACGCACAGTTCGGGACCCACTACCCGAGATCGCCGGTTTTGACACCGACATTGGTGCTTTCATTGAGAGTTCCTCTGTGCCGTCACAATCAGGAAGGATGCCTCCTCCCGTCTTTAAAGACGGCGCCATTGCTAAGGGAGCCTTGGCTGTCGGCCAAACCCTCCGGCTAGGTGGTTTCCTCATGACCGCCTGTTCGGCTGTTGCGCCGACGGTGACCTCTCGGGTCATCAAAAGCAACCTACACGTCAGCTCGGAGCTCGTCGAGCAGCTAGATCCAATGGAGCTCTCTTCCGTAAACGAGCTCTTGGATCGCATCGCCGCCCTGGGGGTCGCTACGGATTACGACCAGGTTGGGCTTAAACCCGATCTAAGAGAAATTAACTCTCCCCAAGTCACCCACCACGTTGCCGTGGTAGAGGCGCAGTGCGGCGACCCTTCATCTATTTTAAGGACTAGCTACGTCCGAATTCCCGACCCCTCCAAGCCGGATACCCGCGGAGGGGGAGATGTAACTCAAGACCTGAGCTTAGGATCAGGCAACGGGCCAGATTCACTGGACAACATCCAAGAATCCGAACTTCAGAGTTCGGAAACTCTTCGGCCTCCGAATCTTGGATTGGGTGAGGTTTCAGATTCAACGACACCCGCCCACCCGATCATAAGCGATCTCTCCCAAATCAGGCAGAGGCCCGAGGAAACAGTACATCATTACTGGGCCAGATTCCTCCTGGTTATGAACAGGATAAAGGATTGCCGCGAGGAAGACGCAATCTCAATTTTCTGCAGTAATTGCACGGACAAGGGAATCCTTAACGCCGTAAGTCGTCGTGATATCACACGCTTCGCTGACTTGGCGTCCATAGTACAAAAATACTGTGCGATGGAAAGCGCCTGGAAAACCGAAATAAATTTTTGGGATAATCCGGCCTTGAATAGTAATCCCGTCCGAACTAAGAGGGTGCATCATCACAGGACACCCGGGATAAACACCAAAAAGCCAAAACCCTCTACAGGGCATGGAACCGTACTGGAAAGATGGCTTGATGGACCCTGTAGAATTCACAGTACAGAGGACGCCACACCAACTCACAGCCTTAGAGCATGTTGGATACTCCGGCAGGTGGCCAAAATCGGCGAGGACCTCTTAATTCCGGAGGCCGCAGAAAGCCAGCCCAAGGACACCAGTACCGTTCTCACAGTCTTCGAGACTTTCGCATCAAACAATGTGCGAAAAAGAACACTCCGCAGCCTCGCCGAAGTCTATCAAGTTGCAACAATAAATCCATGGAGCGACACTGCCATTACCTTCAACGCAAGTGATGAACCTAGATTCCGAACAGCCCGAGCACCAGCCGCATTGGTCCTCAGTCCCATAGTGGACGGCTTTCGCCTCACCAAGGTGCTCATGGATGGAGGCAGCGGACTGAACCTCATTTATGAGGAAACCCTTCAAAAAATGGAAATAGACTGGAACCGCGTCGAGCGAAGCAGCACAACCTTTAGAGGAATAATCCCCAGTCGGGAAGCGCGCTGCACAGGAAAAATCACACTAGATGTGGTGTTCGGCACGCCGGATAATTACAGGTCCGAAGAAGTCACGTTTCAGGTGGCCCCGTTTAAGAGCGGATATCACGCTTTACTAGGGCGGGAAGCATTCACAATCTTCCAAGCAATACCCCATTACGGGTACATGAAGCTTAAGATGCCCGGGCCGAATGGAATTATCACTCTAGCTAGTGATCCGGACATAGCACTCCGCGCCGAAAACAAGACGGCCGCATTAGCCCTTGAGGCGACTATCCGAAGCCTTAGCGGCCGAGGAACTGACTGCGCTGCGCTCCACGGTTAACAGGGATGATGTGATACTCGATAAGAGATCCAAATCCACATCCTTCAAGCCAGCTGACGAAATAGTCAAATTCCAGGTCCATCCAACGGACCCCAATAAAACAGCTTCCATCGGGGCACGACTGAACCCTGATGCAGACGCCGCACTGCGAGAGTTCCTACGAGAGAACTGGGACATCTTCGCCTGGCACCCTTCAGACATGCCAGGGATCCCACGCAGGCTGGCCGAACACAGCTTAAATATCCTAAAAGGATTTAAACCTGTCAAACAAGCCCTTCGGCGTTTTTCCGAACCCAAGAGACAGGCTATGGGAGAGGAGCTAGCCAAGCTATTAGAGGCCGGATTCATCAGAGACATAAAACATCCGGACTGGCTAGCAAACCTGGTGATGGTACCAAAGAAGGACAAATCCTGGCGCCTGTGTGTCGATTTTAAAGACCTTAACAAGGCTTGCCCAAAGGATCCCTTCCCCCTCCCCCTATCGATCAAATTATCGATGCCACCGCAGGACACGATTTGTTGTGTTTCCTCGACGCATACTCCGGTTACCATCAAATCAAGATGGCAGAATCAGACCAAGCTGCAACAGCATTCATCACACCATACGGCCCATTCTGCTTCAACACAATGCCCTTCGGGCTGAAAAATGCCGGCGCAACATATCAGCGCATGATCCAGACATGTCTGGCAAACCAGATCGGCAAAACAGTGGAGGCGTATGTGGATGATGTGGTCGTCAAATCAAGACATGTCGAATCCCTAGTAAACGACTTGAGGCTTACATTCGATAACCTCCGAAATATGACATCAAGCTCAACCCAGAAAAATGCGTCTTCGGCGTTCCAGCCGGAAAGCTCTTGGGCTTCATTGTATCCGGTAGAGGAATTGAAGCAAACCCAGCCAAGATCCGAGCTTTGTCACAATTGGATGTCCCAAAGGACCTTAAACAAATACAAAAATTAACCGGATGCGTGGCGGCTTTAAGCCGCTTCATCTCCCGCTTGGGAGAAAAGGCACTACCCCTCTCACCTCCTTCGGCGCACCGAACACTTCGAGTGGACGGATGCCGCCACGGCCGGACTTGATGAAATAAAAGCCATATTGGCAACAAACCCAGTCCTGGCCGCGCCAAACACGGCGAACCAATGTTATTGTACATTGCAGCAACACATCAAGTTGTCAGCGCAGTGCTCGTTGTCGAGCGGGAAACGGATGGACACAAATTCCCCCTTCAAAGGCCGGTCTACTACGTATCCACTGTCCTCACTCCATGCAAATCACGGTACCCGCATTATCAAAAGATTGCATACGCGGTATTCATGGCATCCCGGAAGCTACGACACTACTTTCAAGAGTGTTCCATAACAGTAGCCTCGGAAGTACCACTCAACGATATTATCAACAACCGCGATGCAACGGGCCGGATTGCAAAATGGGCCATCGAGCTTCTCCCGTTCGATATAACCTATAAGCCACGGCGAGCTATTAAATCGCAAGTTTTGGCCGACTTCGTCGCAGAATGGACGGAGGCCGAGCTCCCTAAAGAGTACGGCACATATTCAAACTGGATTATGCATTTCGACGGCTCCAAAATGTTGGCCGGACTGGGGGCTGGCGTCGTCCTGACGTCCCCCACAGGAGACACAGTCCAATATGTGCTCCAGATCATGTACACGGATTCCAACAATGCAGCCGAATATGAGGCCCTCCTACATGGTCTCCGGATAGCAGTATCCATGGGTATCCAGCGCCTAGAGGTACGCGGGGATTCAAACCTCGCGATATCCCAAATAAATGGAGACTTCGACGCCAAGGACCCAAAAATGGCAGCTTACCGCAACGCCGTCCTAAAAATGTCAGCTCGGTTCGAAGGGCTGGAGTTTCACCATATAGCCCGAGAAAACAATCAAGCAGCGGACGTCCTGGCACGCATCGGAGCAAAATGCGATGCAGTCCCCCCCAACATCTTTTTGGAAAGATTGTTCAAGCCATCCGTAGCATGGGAGGGGGAACCCGCAAATAACAGCCCGGACCCAGCCGCACCACTCGACGCCGAACAATCTGACACAATTGGAGGCTCTGCCAATGAAATTACACCTTCAGCCCACGTAATAATGGCGGTTATCGCCCCGTGGACAGAACCATTCCTAGCCTACCTTACTAGGCAGGAACTCCCGGAGGACCAAAACGAGGCCCGCTGCATAGTGCGGCGATCTAAAGCCTATAGAGTCCATGAGGGAGAGCTTTATAAGAAAAGCACTACCGGAGTCCTTCAAAGGTGCATCTCCGAAGAGGAAGGGCGGAACCTTCTGGCTGAAATTCATGCCGGACTCGGTGGTCACCACGCCGCTGCTCGGTCCCTTGTTAGCAAGGCTTTCCGTACAGGCTTTTATTGGCCGACGGCCCGGGCAGACGCTCAGGACCTAGTCCAACGATGCGCTGGTTGCCAACTTTTTGCCAACCAAAGCCATATGCCACCCACCGCACTCCAAACTATCCATCACCTGGCCTTTTGCGGTCTGGGGGCTTGACATGGTCGGACCCCTTAAAGGGGGACCGATAGAAAAAATACTTACTGGTCATGGTGGATAAATTCACCAAATGGATAGAAGCCAAACCTGTTAAAACGGCCGAATCCGGACCTGTGATAGACTTCATATCCGGGGTTGTACACCGTTATGGCGTCCCCCACAGCATCATAACCGATAACGGTACAAACTTTACCGCCGACGAGGTAAAACTCTGGTGCAAAAACATGGGCATCAAGCTCGATTATGCTTCCGTCTATCACCCACAAACCAACGGCCAGGTCGAACGTGCAAATGGTCTTATCATGAGCGGCATTAAACCCAGACTGGTGCGGTCCCTCAAGGAATCTAACACGCACTGGGTAGAGGAGCTCGACTCCGTGCTATGGGGGCTGCGGACCACGCCAAATCGCACCACCGGATACACACCATTTTTTATGGTGTACGGCGCAGAGGCAGTTCTGCCCTGCGACATAATTCATGACTCACCTAGAGTGCGCATGTACGAAGAAAGAGAAGCCAAGCTCGATCGGCAGGACAACTTGGACGCCTTGGAGGAGGAGCGTGACGTGGCAAAAGCCCGTTCCGCATTTTATCAACAGCAGGCCCGAAGATATCAAAGCAGAGAAGTACGGGCCAAAAATTACAATGTTGGCGAACTAGTTCTACGCCTGCCGGATAAGAAAAAGGACAAACTCAAGCCCAAGTGGGAAGGTCCATTCATAATCGACCAAGTCCTGACTGGTGGGGCGTACCGCCTGCGAGATGCGTCGGATAACCGACTCGAGCCGAACCCGTGGAACGCCACCCGTCTCCGAAGATTCTATGCCTAGCGCCGGACTCTGTGTTCGTCTCCTTCCTCTGTCCATTTTTTGCATTTTTCTGTCTTACATTTCTCTCCTTCCCCTCTTTTCTTTTATAGCCCTTAAAGGCTCATCTAGTGACGCGCCACTCGCGCTCATTAAACCTGGGGGCTTCTTTAACAGAAGCTTATTTATACGGGCTTCACGCCCAACACATGCGTCAAACTTCCGCATGTACCTTTTTCTTCACCATTATATGCATCGATATGACTTAAGTTTTGGCCAAGCTGGGTTGCCTGGCTCCTGTGCTTACCCCTACGTTCCCGATTGTTCGGCTAGGCGGTAAAGGGAGCACCTCTGCGATTGTTACTGCCGGGTCAGCCGGATGTGTACCTCAGACTGGGTGAAGCGAAAGCTAGCGTTCTTAAGGGAATATTCGGTCGGTGAAATAAAAGATGATCTTTTTACTCATTTTATGCGCCCCAGATGCTTTTTTTTCTGCGTCTCTTCACGCAGTCCGGACATGCACCTTAGGGCATGCCTCCCAGCGAAAGGAACCCTTAACGGAACTATTCTCTCTGGAAGATGTTTCTTACTAACCATGTAATATAACATAACTAGTTGGGCACTTGTCTGATAAAGCACTGATGACCCCTACGCCTGGTCTCCACGCATACCCCGGTTCTTATATAACCGCTAGGGTATTCGGACACACTCCGGACCGTCAGGTCCCGAGGTTGAAGCGAAAAGGTCGGCAACGACAAACGATCTACAATCCGGCTAGAAGGCATTACACATGTCAATTCAAAATTACACAGTCATTCTGACTGATTGTATTCCTCTTCTATACCATCTAACAGGCTGTCTAATTTACAGTCCTGCTGGGAATACTTCGCGGCCAACTCTACTTGGCCGTATACTAAGCTCACAGGGATCTCCTTCCCGTCAGGCCCCACTGGTCCGACCTCGGCCATGTGGTTTGGGTCAGACTTCGTAAAACGGGTCTTCACCATGGCCCAGGCCTCCCTAGCGCCTTGTCGGCAGGCCGATATCTTCCACAACCGGAAGCGCCGCCGAGCTCCCTTCAGCTTCTCCGCAAGCTCTCCAAGGCCCTCGGGCACGGAGTGGGCAGGCCATAAGGCTTGGGCAAATACCCCGCATCGCCTGCCGAATTCGCTCGTGCAGTTGCAAGAGTTCGGGAAGAAGGTCACCCGTAGAACCGGGCATCTCCTCTGCAGGACGACCTGTGAGCATACCTACAGACATTACTCTGTTAGTCGACTTCCTCGCCGAACTTTTTTTTCAAAGTTCGTTCAAGCACTTACTAAAAATGCCGCGTCGAAGCCGCTGATTCTCCTTCGTGGAGTCCGACAGCTGGCCACGAACATCTTTAAGTTCGACGTCCAGCTTGGTGTTGGCATCCTGAAGATCATTCTTCTCTCGCCTCACCTTTGTCAACGTACTCTCACCGGCCTTTAGCCGGCGTAAGAGTTGTTGCTTGTCCGGATCGAGTCCGGCGCCATCTGCAATATGATTTGTCAGATTTGCACCCACACCGCACAATACTAATCTTTCGAAGTGTATCTTACCTGAGGGGGTCTCTTTGGGCTCCCCTGCTGCGGCTAGTGCGGCCTCTAGTTGGGCCTTGCACTTTTCCAGCTCCTGGGACAGTACGGTATTCTTCTCTGTAAGAACCTGCATATTAAATGATCCTTAAATCAGTTGCTCTAACTGCTTCAAGTCTCGGGGGCTACTGGCATATATATATATTTAACCAAAATTTTCTTACCCGTATGTCTTTTACATACTGCTCCGTGGCTCTGGCTAAACCATTTTGAGCGGCACGGAGGTACGCATCTCCCGAATTAAAGGCATCTAAAGCCTCTTGGGAGAAACAAGCGTCGCGTAGAACTGTCCGGCGACGCCTGTGGTTCATGGCACTCTCCACTTCAGAATTTGTGGCAGACAGCCTGTCCGCATCCTCTGTCGGAGGAGCGTCCGGTGCGCGCCTTGTGCTCGCCTCCGCTTCCTGGCCAGACGTTGGAGCCTGGCTGGTGGAGGCGCGATTGGCAACCTCTCCGGATGTAGTCCGGCGAGGTCTCTTCGTTCTGAAGATAGCACGAACGTTAATATGCCCTGACAGAATAACACCAGGGAAACAGAGGGTGCGCTATACCTTTGCGCCGGCATCTCAGTCCGGACTACATTCCTTTTTGCCCCACGGGGCCCTGCGGCCCCTCGTTGGCTAGCCGCCGCAGGTTCGGCCTCCTGCCTCGGAAATCTCCCCTGCAAAACACGGTTGTCGTCAGAAACACCGGAATACGTGAGAGTGGAATCTCTCTCAAGGGAATGAGACTCCGGTTTCTGTCACCTGGGAGGCCGGGATTAACCCTGGGTAATCAGCCGTGATGGCTACCAAGGTATTGTCCTTGCTTAGCTGATGGAACACCCCGTCGATAAGCTCCACCGATATGTCCGGATCCTCTTCGGAGTCCGGATCGAGGGACCGTTCTGGGTCCTCGGGCTGTGGAGGGCGGCTGTTTATATCCTTTACCACCTGTCGCAGTTCCTGCATTGAAGTCGTTAGACTACATATCTAACCGTGGGAGTATAAAACAAACGGGCAAGCGCAGCAATTGTTCACTTACCCAACTTGGAGGATCGTACATAGTAAATCCGGCCTGCGGGTTGACGCGGAGGAATTCCTCCTTTTCTCCCTTGTACAAAGAGGATAAGATCTTTACTAGGGCGGCAGCTGAGGCCGGCCCCTTACGACCGTAACGGGTGGCGTCATCCTCCCCGTTGAAATCCCACATGGGGTGGCCTCTATATTGAAGCGGCTGCACCCCCCGCATAATGCATGCGGCCATGACTCCAATCATGGTTAGTCCGGAATGAGCCAACAGTCTTATCCGGCCCATCAGGTAAAGGACGTCTCTGTCGCTTTCTCTCTGAGAGCTCCGCGGACGCCAGCTCAAGCGTTTCTTCAATGGAGCACTGTTGAACTCAGGGAGACCGACCCGGATAGGGTCCGGTAGCGGGACGTCATCTATGTAAAACCATTCCGAAGGCCAGTCCTCGGACGCCTTCTTTGGGGTTCCGGATAGGTATCCGGTCCCGGCGATGCGCCATACTTCGGCTCCGCCCACTTGGTATATAGACCCCTCTTGAGAACGGGGCACCAGGCAGAATAACCTCTTCCACAGCGCGAAATGAGCCTCAACGCCTAAAAATAGCTCGCAAAGGGCGACGAAACCCGCAATATCGAATACGGAGGCGGGCGTGAGATTGTGCAGCTGGAGGCCGTAGAACTCCAGAAGCCCGCGGAGAAATGGATGAATTGGAAATCCCAGTCCCCTTATTAGATAGGGGACGAGGCACACCCGCTCTCCTTTAGAAGGATTGGGGGTGCTCTCCGCTTGTTTTCCGCCATTGTAGGTGGCGAGACCGGCTCGGACCGGGACCATGTATGCCTGAGGGAGAAATCCCTTGGCCTGAAGCGACACTAACTCGCTATGCGGGATGGTGCAACTCTCCCAGTCCCCGGGTTTGGGACCGGAGGGGCGAGGGGAGGAGCTGCGACGGCTGGTCATGTTGGAATGGACCTTTGCTGGAAGCGCTCTGATGATAACTCGCGGAGAGGAGAAGATGTGGTTTGGACCTAAATCCCCATCCCGTTAAATAGGCGGCTCGTTTATACGGCTAGGGGTGTGGATGTAAAAACGCCCTGGCTTTTCGCATTCGTTTGACACGTGGAAGACGGCCATTATTGGGCGTGGGAGCCGAGGAGCACTACATTACAAAAATCGGACATTATTCCTACAGGTACACAGGATTTGGAGAAGAACCCGCCTTGCAATGCCGAACAATCTGCGCGCCGGACTCGTCGTCATTGAAGCCTGGTTCGGGGGCTACTGAGGGAGTCCTGGATTAGGGGGTGTTCGGGTAGCCGGACTATACCTTCAGCCGGACTCCTGGACTATGAAGATACAAGATTGAAGACTTCGTCCCGTGTCCGGATGGGACTTTCCTTGGCGTGGAAGGCAAGCTTGGCGATGCGGATATTCAAGATCTCCTACCATTGTAACCGACTCTATGTAACCCTAACCCTATCCGGTGTCTATATAAACCGGAGGGTTGTAGTACCGTAGGCAATCAACTCCATATACAACAATCATACCATAGGCTAGCTTCTAGGGTTTAGCCTCCTTGATCTCGTGGTAGATCTACTCTTGTACTACCACTACCCATATCATCAATATTAATCAAGCAGGACGTAGGGTTTTACCTCCATCAAGAGGGCCCGAACCTGGGTAAAACATCGTGTTCCCTGCCTCCTGTTACCATCCGGCCTAGACGCACAGTTCGGGACCCACTACCCGAGATCCACCGGTTTTGACACCGACACCGACGGTAATGTTACTGTCTACAAAGCTCAACTTGTCGCAAAAGGTTTTCGACAAGTTCAAGGGATTGACTACGATGAGACCTTCTCACCCGTAGCGATGCTTAAGTCTGTCCGAATCATGTTAGCAATTGCCGCATTTTATGATTATGAAATTTGGCAGATGGATGTCAAAACTGCATTCCCTGAATGGATTTCTGGAAGAAGAGTTGTATATGATGCAACCAGGAGGTTTTGTCGATCCAAAGGGAGCTAACAAAGTGTGCAAGCTCCAGCGATCCATTTATGGACTGGTGCAAGCCTCTCGGAGTTGGAATAAACGCTTTGATAGTGTGATCAAAGCATTTGGTTTTGTACAGACTTTTGGAGAAGCCTGTATTTACAAGAAAGTGAGTGGGAGCTCTGTAGCATTTCTGATATTATATGTAGATGACATATTACTAATCGGAAATGATATAGAATTTCTGGATAGCATAAAGGGATACTTGAATAAGAGTTTTTCAATGAAAGACCTCGGTGAAGCTGCTTACATATTGGGCATTAAGATCTATAGAGATAGATCAAGACGCTTAATTGGACTTTCACAAAGCACATACCTTGACAAAGTTTTGAAGAAGTTCAAAATGGATCAAGCAAAGAAAGGATTCTTGCCTGTGTTACAAGGTGTGAAATTGAGTAAGACTCAATGCCCGACCAATGCAGAAGATAGAGAGAAAATGAAAGATGTTCCCTATGCTTCAGCCATAGGCTCTATCATGTATGCAATGCTGTGTACCAGACCTGATGTGTGTCTTGCTATAAGTCTAGCAGGGAGGTACCAAAGTAATCCAGGAGTGGATCACTGGACAGCGGTCAAGAACATCCTGAAATACCTGAAAAGGACTAAGGATATGTTTCTCGTATATGGAGGTGACAAAGAGCTCATCGTAAATGGTTACGTTGATGCAAGCTTTGACACTGATCCGGACGATTCTAAATCGCAAACCGGATACGTGTTTACATTAAACGGTGGAGCTGTCAGTTGGTGCAGTTCTAAACAAAGCGTTGTGGTGCGGGATCTACATGTGAAGCGGAGTACATAGCTGCTTCAGAAGCAGCAAACGAAGGAGTCTGGATGAAGGAGTTCATATCCGATCTAGGTGTCATACCTAGTGCATCGGGTCCAATGAAAATCTTTTGTGACAATACTGGTGCAATTGCCTTGGCAAAGGAATCCAGATTTCACAAGAGAACCAAGCACATCAAGAGACGCTTCAATTCCATTCGGGATCTAGTCCAGGTGGGAGACATAGAGATTTGCAAGATACATACAGATCTGAATGTTGCAGACCCGTTGACTAAGCCTCTTCCACGAGCAAAACATGATCAGCACCAAGGCTCCATGGGTGTTAGAATCATTACTGTGTAATCTAGATTATTGACTCTAGTGCAAGTGGGAGACTGAAGGAAATATGCCCTAGAGGCAATAATAAAGTTATTATTTATTTCCTTATATCATGATAAATGTTTATTATTCATGCTAGAATTGTATTAATCCGGAAACATAATACTTGTGTGAATACATAGACAAACAGTAAAGTCACTAGTATGCCTCTACTTGACTAGCTCGTTAATCAAAGATGGTTATGTTTCCTAACCATAGACATAGTGTTGTTATTTGATTAACGGGATCACATCATTAGGAGAATGATATGATTGACATGACCCATTCCATTAGCTTAGCACCCGATCGTTTAGTATGTTGCTATTGCTTTCTTCATGACTTATACATGTTCCTATGACTATGAGATTATGCAACTCCCGTTTGCCGGAGGAACACTTTGTGTGCTACCAAACGTCACAACGTAACTGGGTGATTATAAAGGAGCTCTACAGGTGTCTCCAAAGGTACATGTTGGGTTGGCGTATTTCGAGATTAGGATTTGTCACTTCGATTGTCGGAGAGGTATCTCTGGGCCCTCTCGGTAATGCACATCACTTAAGCCTTGCAAGCATTGCAACTAATGAGTTAGTTGCGGGATGATGTATTACGGAACGAGTAAAGAGACTTGCCGGTAACGAGATTGAACTAGGTATTGAGATACCAACGATTGAATCTCGGGCAAGTAACATACCGATGACAAAGGGAACAACGTATGTTGTTATGCGGTCTGACCGATAAAGATCTTCGTAGAATATGTAGGAGCCAATATGAGCATCCAGGTTCCGCTATTGGTTATTGACGAAGACGTGTCTCGGTCATGTCTACATGTTCTCGAACCCGTAGGGTCCGCACGCTTTAAGGTTTCGATGACAGTTATATTATGAGTTTATTGTTTTGATGTAACCGAAGTTAGTTCGGAGTCCCGGAGGTGATCACGGCCATTGACGAGAAGTCAAAAAATGGTCGAGACATAAAGATTGATATATTGGACGACTATATTCGGACACCGGAAGTGTTCCGGGTGATTTCGAAGAAAACCGGAGTGCTGGAGGGTTACCGACCCCCCCGGGAGAAGTAATGGGCCATACGGGCCTTAGTGGAGATAGAGAAGGGCATCTAGGGTGGGCCGGCGCCTCCTCCCCTGGTCCTAATTGGACTAGGAGAGGGGGGCGGCGCCCCCCTTTCCTTCTCCCTCCCCACTTCCTTCCCCCTCCTAGTAGGAGTCCTACTCCTACTCGGAGGACTCCTCCTTGGCGCGCCATAGCGCCGGCCGGCCTCCTCCCCTTGCTCCTTTATATACGGGGGCAGGGGGCACCCCTAGACACACAAGTTATCCACGTGATCGTTTTCTTAGCCATGTGCGGTGCCCCCTTCCACCATATAGTCTCGAATAATATTGTAGTGGTGCTTAGGCGAAGCCCTGCGACAGTTGAACATCAAGATCGTCACCACGCCGTCATGCTGACGGAACTCTTCCCCGACACTTTGCTGGATCGGAGTCCGGGGATCGTCATCGAGCTGAACGTGTGCTGAAACTCGGAGGTGCCATAGTTTCGGTGCTTGGATTGGTCGGATCGTGAAGATGTACGACTACATCAACCGCGTGTGCTAACGCTTCCGCTTTCGGTCTACTATGGGTACGTAGGACAATACTCTCCCCTCTCGTTGCTATGCATCACCATGATCTTGCGTGTGCATAGGAAAATTTTGAAATTACTGCGTTCCCCAACACATCCAACTTTCTTGCTCATGAAGACCTAGGGCAATCTGAGGAAGCCCATCATTGGAATATACAAGCCAAGTTCTATAATGAAAGATTCCCACTAGTATATGAAAGTGATAACATGAGAGACTCTCTACTATGAAGATCATGGTGCTACTTTGAAGCACAAGTGTGGTAAAAGGATAGTAACATTGTCCCTTCTCTCTTTTTCTCTCATTTATTTTATTTTATTTTATTTTTATTTGGGCCTTTTCTCTTTTTTATGGCCTCTCCTTTTTTATTTTGGCTTCTTTGGCCTCTTTTTTTATTTTTCGTCCGGAGTCTCATCCCGACTTGTGGGGGAATCATAGTCTCCATCATTCTTTCCTCACTGGGACAATGCTCTAATAATGATGATCATCACACTTTTATTTTTCTTTCAACTCAACAATTACAACTCGATACTTAGAACAAGATATGACTCTATATGAATGGCTCCGGCGGTGTACCGGGATATGCAATATGACAATGATGGAGTGTGTCATAATAAACGGAACGGTGGAAAGTTGCATGGCAATATATCTCGGAATGGCTATGGAAATGCCATAATAGGTAGGTATGGTGGCTGTTTTGAGGAAGTTATATGGTGGGTGTATGATACCGGCGAAAGGTGCGCGGTATTAGAGAGGCTAGCAAAGGTGGAAGGGTGAGAGTGCGTATAATCCATGGACTCAACATTAGTCATAAAGAAGTCATATACTTATTGCAAAAATCTAGAAGTTATCAAAGCAAAGTATTACGTGCATGCTCCTAGGGGGATAGATTGGTAGGAAAAGACCATCGCTCGTCCCCGACTGCCACTCATAAGGAAGACAATCAATAAATAAATCATGCTCCGACTTCATCACATAATGGTTCACCATACGTGCATGCTACGGGAATCACAAACTTCAACACAAGTATTCTTTAAATTCACAACAACTCAACTAGCATGACTTTAATATTATCACCTCCATATCTCAAAACAATTATCATGCTTCAATCTTTTATTAGTATTCAACACACTCAAAAGAAAGTTTCACAAATCTTGAATACCAAGCATATTATTATTAAGCAAATACCATGCTATTAAGAGACTCTCAAAATAATTTAAGTGAAGCATGAGAGATCAATAGTTTCTTTAAAACAAATCCACCCGTGCTCTAAAAGATCTAAGTGAAGCATATAGAGAAAAATTACATAGCTCAAAAGATATAAGTGAAGCACATAGAGCAAAACTACTTAGCTCAAAAGATATA
The DNA here is from genome assembly GCF_003073215.2 of Triticum urartu. Taxonomy (NCBI): domain Eukaryota; kingdom Viridiplantae; phylum Streptophyta; class Magnoliopsida; order Poales; family Poaceae; genus Triticum; species Triticum urartu. The sequence continues at coordinate 271,152,603 of NC_053024.1, read as the reverse complement.
AGTGAAGCACATAGAGCAAAACTACTTAGCTCAAAAGATATAAGTGAAGCACATAGAGTATTCTATCAAATTTTAATTCATGTATGGCTCTCTAAAAAGGTGTGTACAGCAAGGATGATTGTGGCACACTAACAACAAAGACACAAATAATACAAGACGCTCCAAGCAAAACACATATCATGTTGGTGAATAAAAATATAGCTCCAAGTAAAGTTAGCGAAAAAAGTAGACGAAAGAGGGGATGCCTTCCGGGGCATCCCCAAGATTTGGCTTTTAGGTGTCCTTAGATTATCTTGGGGGTGCCATGGGAATCCCCAAGATTAGGCTCTTGCCACTCCTTGTTCCATAATCCATCAAATCCTTACTCAAAACTTGAAAACTTCACAACACAAAACTTAAGGTAGAAAACTCGTGAGCTCCGTTAGTGAAAGAAAACAAAAGACCACTCAAGGTACTGTAATGAACTCATTATTTATTTATATGGTGTTAACCTACTGTATTCCAACTTTTCTATGATTATAAACTATTTCCTAGCCATAGATCATCAAAGAAGCAAACACACACGAAAAACAGAATCTGTCAAGAACAGAACAGTCTGTAGTAATCTGTAGCTAGCGCAATGTCTGGAACCCAAAAATTCTAAACTAAATTTATGGACGTGGTAATTGATCTATTAATCATCTGGAAAAGAATTAACTAAATATCACTCTCCAAAAAAATGACAGCAGTTCTCGTGAGCGCTAAAGTTTCTGTTTTTTTACAGCAAGTTCAACAGACTTTCCCCAAGTCTCCCAACAGTTCTACTTGGCACAAACACTAATTAAACACAAAAAACACAACCAAAACAGAGGCTGAATAATTTATTTATTACTAAGCATTGTCCTTCTCTCTTTTTCTCTCATTTATTTTATTTTATTTTATTTATGTGGGCCTTTCTCTTTTTTATGGCCTCTCCTTTTTTATTTTGGCTTCTTTGGCCTCTTTTTTTATTTTTCGTCTGGAGTCTCATCCCAACTTGTGGGGAATCATAGTCTCCATCATTCTTTCCTCACTGGTACAATGCTCTAATATCACACTTTTATTTTTTTTCAACTCAACAATTACAACTCGATACTTAGAACAAGATATGACTCTATATGAATGCCTCCGGCGGTGTACGGATATGCAATATGACAATGATGGAGTGTGTCATAATAAACGGAACGGTGGAAAGTTGCATGGCAATATATCTCGGAATGGCTATGGAAATGCCATAATAGGTAGGTATGGTGGCTGTTTTGAGGAAGGTATATGGTGGGTGTATGATACCGGCGAAAGATGCGCGGTATTAGAGAGGCTAGCAAAGGTGGAAGGGTGAGAGTGCGTATAATCCATGGACTTAACATTAGTCATAAAGAACTCATATACTTATTGCAAAAATCTAGAAGTTATCAAAGCAAAGTATTACGCGCATGCTCCTAGGGGGATAGATTGATAGAAAAAGACCATCGCTCGTCCCCGAGCGCCACTCATAAGGAAGACAATCAATAAATAAATTATGCTCTGACTTCATCACATAATGGTTCACCATACGTGCATGCTACGGGAATCACAAACTTCCACAAGTATTCTTTAAATTCACAACTACTCAACTAGCATGACTTTAATATTATCACCTCCATATCTCAAAACAATTATCATGCTTCAATCTTTTCTTAGTATTCAACACACTCAAAAGAAAGTTTCACAAATCTTGAATACCAAGCATATTATTATTAAGCAAATTACCATGCTATTAAGAGACTCTCAAAAATTTAAGTGAAGCCATGAGAGATCAATAGTTTCTTTAAAACAAATCCACCACCGTGCTCTAAAAGATCTAAGTGAAGCACATAGAGCAAAATTATAACGCTCAAAAGATATAAGTGAAGTACATAGAGAAAAACTACTTAGCTCAAAAGATATAAGTGAAGCACATAGAGCAAAACTACTAGCTCAAAAGATATAAGTGAAGCACATAGAGTATTCTATCAAATTTTAATTCATGTATGGCTCTCAAAAAGGTGTGTACAGCAAGGATGATTGTGGCACACTAACAAACAAATACACAAATAATACAAGACGCTCCAAGCAAAACACATATCATGTTGGGTGAATAAAAATATAGCTCCAAGTAAAGTTAGCGAAAAAAATAGACGAAAGAGGGGATGCCTTCCGGGGCATCCCCAAGATTTGGCTTTTAGGTGTCCTTAGATTATCTTGGGGGTGCCATGGGAATCCCCAAGATTAGGCTCTTTCCACTCCTTGTTCCATAATCCATCAAATCCTTACTCAAAACTTGAAAACTTCACAACACAAAACTTAAGGTAGAAAACTCGTGAGCTCCGTTAGCGAAAGAAAACAAAAGACCACTTCAAGGTACTGTAATGAACTCATTATTTATTTATATTGGTGTTAAACCTACTGTATTCCAACTTTTCTATGGATTATAAACTATTTTCCTAGCCATAGATTCATCAAAAGAAGCAAACAACACACGAAAAACAGAATCTGTCAAGAACAGAACAGTCTGTAGTAATCTGTAGCTAGCGCAATATCTGGAACCCCAAAAATTCTAAAATAAATTTATGGACGTGATTAATTGATCTATTAATCTTCTGGAAAAGAATTAACTAAATATCACTCTCCAAATAAAAATGACAGCAGTTCTCGTGAGCGCTAAAGTTTCTGTTTTTTTACAGCAAGTTCAACAAGACTTTCCCCAAGTCTTCCCAATGGTTCTACTTGGCACAAACACTAATTAAACACAAAAAACACAACCAAAACAGAGGCTAAATAATTTATTTATTACTAAACAGGAGCAAAAATCAAGGAATAAAAAAAATTATTACTAAGCGCTATCGTTTAACGCCCCTAGCTAGGCGTAAAAGCGAGGACAGATCTAGGTATTGCCATCTTTGGTATTAGAAAAGGAAAGAGCAAGCTTGCTATCTATAGAATTAATCTTTATATTTTGATAAAGCACATGGCCATTAATGGTAGAAGAAAGATTAAGTATGTTACGGAAGTTTGTATCTAAGCTAGCCTTTATCTCTTTAATAGATTCGTTTTGGTAAGAAAGAAAGAGAGATGTGATTTGAGTTTTCTCATTAATAGGGTGCCCAAATATATTTTTCATCCTCTCATAGGTATCTACGGGGTCCCCTTCAAGAAACCCCCCCCTCGAAAATAGAATCTAAAACTTGTTTGAACGAAGCGGGTAGCCCAACATAAAAGCTTTTTAAGTAAACCTCAATTTGATATTGGGGTACATAGCTAGCCCGGATCCTTAACAGCCTATCCCAAGCATCTTTCAAGGATTCATCAAGTAAATAGAGAAAAATTCCAGAATCATCTTCATCAAAATTACTAAGGTTCTCATTGATAACTCCGGCAAGTTGTTCTATAGCATTCCGATTTATGAGTTTAGATAAGATAGCAGGATTGTTTAAAGCACTAGAACTTGGGAGAGAACCCCCAACTCCTTTTGGTTCTGACATGACGAGGGAAAAGAGGGAAACAGAGAAAGAGAGGGCGAATAAAACGGCAAGGGTGAAGTGGTGTAGAGGAAAACGAGAGGCAAATGTCAAATAATGTAATGCGAGAGATAGGGATTGTGATGGGTACTTGGTATGTTGACTTTTTGCATAGACTCCCCGGCAACGGCGCCAGAAATTCTTCTTGCTACCTCTTGAGCTTGCGTTGGATTTCCCCAAAGAGGAAAGGATGATGCAGCAGAGTAGCGTAAGTATTTCCCTCAGTTTTTCAGAACCAAGGTATAATCCAGTAGGAGGCCACGCTCAAGTCCCTCGTACCTGCACAAAATGATAGCTACTCGCAACCAACGCGATTAGGGGTTGTCAATCCCTTCACGGTCACTTACGAGAGTGAGATCTGATAGATATAAAGATGCAAAGTAAAAGTAAAGGCAAATTAAAAAAGAAAAGCAAGATTAAAGTAATGGAGATTGATATGATGAGAATAGACCCGGGGACCATAGGTTTCACTAGTGGGTTCTCTCAAGAGCATAAGTATTCTACGGTGGGTGAACAAATTACTGTTGAGCAATTGACATAATTGAGCATAGTTATGAGAATATCTATGCATGATCATGTATATAGGCATCACGTCTGTGACAAGTAGACTAACACGATTCTGCACCTACTACTATTACTCCACTCATCCACCGCTATCCAGCATGCATCTAGAGTATTAAGTTAAAAACAGAGTAACACCTTAAGCAAGATGACAAGATGTAGAGAGATAAATTCATGCAATATGAAATAAATCCCATCTTGTTATCCTTGATGCAACGATGCAATACGTGCCTTGCTGCCCCTTCTGTCACTAGAAAAGGACACCGCAAGATCAAACCCAAAGCTAAGCACTTCTCCCATGGCAAGAACTACCAATCTAGTTGGCCAAACCAAACGGATAATTCGAAGAGACTGCAAAGATAACCAATCATACATAAAAGAATTCAGAGAAGATTCAAATATTATTCATATATAGACTTGATCATAAACCCACAATTCATCGGTCTCAACAAACACACTGCAAAAAGAAGATTACATCGAATATATCTCCACAAGAGAGGGGGAGAACTTTGTATTGAGATTCAAAGAGAGAGAAGAAGCCATCTAGCTACTAACTATGGACCCGAAGGTCTGAGGTAAACTACTCACACTTCATCGGAGAGGCTATGATGATGTAGAAACCCTCCGTGATGATGGCCCTCTTCCGGGGGAGCTCTGGACCAGAAGCTGAAGGATAAATGCTTGGAGTTACGTGAGTGGAAAGACAAGCAGTTCAAGGTGCTCAGGAGGCAGCAAGAGACGCCCTTGATGACGAGGGAAGATGTCATGGCCCGGGAGGCACGCCTGGCGGATGGCAAGGCATCTCTGGATGCCAGAGAGCAAGTGATCTCCCTCCAAGAGGCGAAAATCGAAGTCACTCTCCGCGCCAAGGATGAAGATCTGGAGGCCCTTGTGCACTAGTGCACCAAGGAACTGGAAGACAAGAACGGAGCTGCCCTGGATGCCCTTGCTACTGATTCTGCTGTTCAGCTGAAGAAGCTTACTAAAGATCTAGCTGCCGCATCTGCCGCCAAGACTGATCTCGACCGGCAGGTGGCTAAGCTGAAGGAGGACCTTGCTGGGAGCGTCAAGGAGGTGGAGACGCTCAAATAAGAAGCACGGCAGGCGGAAATCCTCTTGGCTGATGTGCAGTCGCAACTCTCCTCCAAGACCCAGAGCCTGGATACCGCCAACGGCACCATCACAGACATGAAGGCTAGGATCGGCACACTGGAACGCTCGGCAGAGTCCCTTGAGTCCCGCCAGCAGCTATTGTCCAAGGATCTGGACACTACCAAGCATCTCTGGCAGGATGTAGAGGACCAACAAAGAATCAGTCCGAGCAGGTCGACCTCTGGATCAAGAGCTTGATCGATACCGCTGAGCGTCTTGGTGCCTAGGCTGCGGTGATGGGCATGAATGGCCCAGTCTTCTCAGCCAGCAAGAACAAGGTTTGAAGCATCAAGTTGGGACTCTTCTTCAATGAGCTAATCGAGAAGCTAAAGGTGCATGAAGAGGGGAGGGCCGAGCGTTTCGCGATGGAGTCCCAGAAACTTGCCCACGATGCCCTCTTCATGGTCTTGAGCAATGTCGTCTGCTTCCATCCGGACCTCGATCTTGATGACATATTCAAGAAGCAGCCAGCGGGTGCCAATGTCGCAGCCGCTAAGGAGAAAGCCGCCCCTCGGGCGGACAGGGTCCTTCACATTTGAACTGCTTCACCCAGCCATCAGGTCAAGTATCGGGCCGCTGTCGCTCCTGTCTTGCCCTGTAATGAAATGCGACGTATACTTTGTGTTTAGTCACTCTATCTCTAGTGTTCGCGTGGAGCTGATATTTTTAGCTAGATCTTAAATGCGAGTTTATCCCTTTGAGCTCTATATGTTTGTGTTTGTATGATCAATCCCTATGTATGTTGTAGATGCCTGCCGGTATCATCTTGCTGCGATTGTCGTAAGGGTCCGACCCTTAACAGTCATCTTGGCGTGGATGCATCCCGGCAGGTTTTTCCTAGGTAGCTCTCGATGCAGCCTCTTGAGCTGCGAGCATGGCTCAGGACAGGATGATGGTGCGATCAAAGAAACTAGCCAAGGTTCCATCACATGAGGGTTTTCACGATACGAACACTCACCAAATTAAAAGGGTAAACAACTCCAAAAATTTGAGATGTATAAAAAAAAGTGACAATGTGGACTTAGCTTTTGTTTTGAGCTTCCTTCTCCTCTGCCGAGTCGCGCGTGCTTGGCGTGTTCACGATGCCCGAAGGAGCGGAAGTTAATCGGGCAGTTCTTACATTCCTGGCAGGGACCGACACATGTCTTGTGTGACTGGCGGGTATTGGGGTATATCGTCGGGCTCTCCCGGTCTCCTTCCCTCCCCTGCCTCCTCCCCTTTTTTGAAATAGCCTGGCAGCAGCCACCGCACGGACTACGTCAACGCAGATGGCTTTGCCGGTGCACGCTTGTCGAGGCATCAACCAACGGATTCATACCCGCATTTCACTCAGGATTTCCCAAAAATAGGGGAAATACTGGACCAATTATCGCGTGGTAGTCATCGACATCGGCGATGCCAGGGCCAATATGGCTCGATTGCTGAGGAAGGGAGGGAACGGGAAAAGGAGATCTTGTGCCCGCGTGGCCCGCCCCCTTTTCCCGAATGACACATGAACGGCGGGCGCATCGTCTATGTCACCGAGAGGAGAATACCACCACCAGCGGTGATCTTCGTTGTCGCCGTAGATATGACGAGGCATGGAGACGAACAATGTGGTGTGGGGATGGCCCCGCTTAGTTTTCGTGTCTTCTGTTGGGGAATGCAGTATTTCAAAATTTTACCTATGATAACGCGAGATCTATCTAGGAGAAGAGCATCTTCATACCCTTGATGATCGCAAAGCGGAAGCGTTTATCAACGCGGTTGATGTAGTACCAAATGTAGGGCACCTCCGCGATTAGCACACGTTCAGCTCCATGATGTCCTCGCCTTCTTGATCTAGCAAGATGAGCGAAGTAGTAGATGAGTTCCGGCAGCATGGCGGCGTGGCGATGGTGTTGGTGAAGAACAATCTCCAAAGTGCTTCGCCAAGCACTACAGAAACTATGACGGAGGATAAACTAGAGGGGACGGGGTTGTCGGCTGATACGTCCATTTTGCATCATGCTTTTATATCGACATTTATTGCATTATGGGCTGTTATTACACATTATGTCACAATACTTATGCCCATTCTCTCTTATTTTACAAGGTTTATATAAAGAGCGAGAATGCCGGCAGCTGGGATTCTAGGCTGGAAAAGGATCAAATATTAGAGACCTATTTTGCACAGCTCCAAAATTCCTGAAACTTCACGGAAGACGTTTTCAGAATATATAAAAAATACTAAGCACAAGAAGTTCACCAGGGGGCCACACCCTGCCCACGAGGGTGGGGGGCACCTGCCCTATGGCCATCTTCTGCTATATGAAGTCTTTCGATGAGAAAAAAATCATAAGCCATCTTCTTGGATGAAACTCCGCCACCACGAGGCGGAACCTTGGCGGATCCAATCTAGGGCTCTGGCAGAGCTGTTCTGCCGGGGAAACTTCCCTCCAGGAGGGGGAAATAATCGCCATCATCAACACCAACGCTCCTCTCATCGGGAGATGGCCATCTTCTGCTATATGAAGTCTTTCGATGAGAAAAAAATCATAAGCCATCTTCTTGGATGAAACTCCGCCACCACGAGGCGGAACCTTGGCGGATCCAATCTAGGGCTCTGGCAGAGCTGTTCTGCCGGGGAAACTTCCCTCCAGGAGGGGGAAATAATCGCCATCATCAACACCAACGCTCCTCTCATCGGGAGAGGGCAATATCCATCAACATCTTCACCAGCACCATCTCCTCTCAAAACCCTAGTTCATCTCTTGTATCCAATTCTTGTCTCCAAGTCCGGTATTGGTACTAGTAGGTTGCTAGTAGTGTAAATTACTCCTTGTAGTTGATGCTAGTTGGTTTATTTGGTGGAAGATCATATGTTCAGATCCTATATGCATATTAATACCCCTCTGATTATGAACATGATTATGCTTTGTGAGTAGTTACGTTTGTTCCTGAGGACATGGGAGAAGTCTTGCTATTAGTAGTCATGTAAATTTGGCATTCGTTCGATATTTTGATGAGATGTGTGTTGTCTCTCCTCTAGTGGTGTTATGTGAACGTCGACTACATAACACTTCACCATTATTTGGGCCTAGAGGAAGTCATTGAGAAGTAATAAGTAGATCCTGGGTTGCTAGAGTGACAGAAGCTTAAACCCTAGTTTATGCGTTGCTTCGTAAGGGGCTGATTTGGATCCATATGTTTCATACTATGGTTAGGTTTACCTTAATACTTTTGTTGTACTTGTGGATGCTTGCAATAGAGGTTAATCATAAGTGGGATGCTTATCCAAGTAAGGATAGTACCCAAGCACCGGTCCACCCACATACCAAATTATCAAAGTACCGAACGCGAATCATATGAACGTGATGAAAACTAGCTTTACGATATTCCCATGTGTCCTCGGGAGCGCTTTTCTCTATATAAGAGTTTCTCCAAGCTTTTCCTTTGCTACAAAAAGGATTGGGCCACCTTTCTGCACTTTATTTACTTTTGTTACTTGTTGCTTGTTACAAATTATCCTATCACAAAACTATCTGTTACCACTTATTTCAGTACTTGCAGAGAATACCTTGCTGGAAACCGCTTATCATTTCCTTCTGCTCCTCGTTGGGTTTGACACTCTTACTTATCGAAAGGCCTATGATAGATCCCCTATACTTGTGGATCATCAAGACTCTTTTCTGGTGCCGTTTCCGGGGAGTGAAGCGCCTTTGGTAGGTGGAATTTGGTAAGGAAAATTTATATAGTGTGCTGAAATTTACTGCCACTTGTTACTATGGAAAGTAATCCTCTGAGGGGCTTGTTCGAGGTATCTTCACCCTGACCAGTAGAGCAAAGAGTTTCTCCTCAACCTACTGAACCTACTGAAAATGAAAATTCTGCTTTGAAATTCCTTCGGGTATGGTAGAAAAACTGCTAGCAGGTGTACCCAGAGATGGAACAATGCATCCTGATGAGCACCTAATATATGTGGATGAAGTTTGTGGATTATTTAAGCTTGCAGGTGTACCCAGAGATGTTATTAAGAAGAAGATCTTCCCTTTATCTTTGAAGGAAGATGCTTTGCCATGTATA
>NC_053024.1:271125208-271142292 GCF_003073215.2 Triticum urartu | reverse complement strand
AAGATTCTTAGAGAAATAATATAGATGCACCTAGTCCTTCTAAAAGGAAGAAAAAGAAAAATGATAGGACTTTGCATGCTTCTAGTGAACCTATTATTGAAACACCTGAGGATCCAAATGATATTTCTATCTCTGATGCTGAAACACAATCTGGTAATGAACCTGAAACTAGTGATAATGTTAATGATAATGTTCATGATGATGCTCAACCTAGTAATGATAATGATATAGAAATTGAACCTGCTGTTGATCTTGATAACCCACAATCAAAGAAACCAACGTTATGATAAGAAAGACTTTGTTGCTAGAACATGATAAGTAGAGAGCCTTGGGTTCAGAAACCCATGCCTTTTCCTCCCAAACCATACCAAGAAAAAGGATGATGAGGATTTTGAGCGCTTTGCTGAAATGATTAGACCTATCTTTTTGCGTATGCGATTAACTGATATGCTCAAAATGAATCCTTATGCTAAGTATATGAAAGATATTGTTACAAATAAAAGAAAGATACCGGAAGCTGAAATTTCCACCATGCTTGCTAATTATACTTTCTAAGGTGGAATACAAAAGAAACTAGGAGATCCCGGTGTAGCCAACTATACCATGCTCCATTTAAAAGAAACTATATTAAAACTGCTTTATGTGATCTTGGAGCCGATTGTTAGTGTTATGCCTCTCTCTTTATATAGTGGACTTGATTTGAATAAGTTGACACCTACTGAAATATCTTTGCAAATGGCTGATAAATCAACTCCTATACATGTCGGTATTTGTGAGGATGTGCCTGTTGTAGTTGCAAACGTTACTATTTTAATGGACTTTGTTATTGTTGTTTCTGAGGACGATAATATGTATATTATTCTTTGAAGACCCTTTTTGAATACTGCAGGGGCTGTTATTGATTGCACTAAAGGCAATGTCACTTTTCATGTTAATGGTAATGAGCATACGGTACACTTTCCGAGGAAACAACCTCAAGTTCATAGTATCAAATCTATTGGGAAAATTCCATCGATTATTATTGGAGGTTTCGAATTTCCTCTACCTACTGTCAAGAAGAAATATGTTATTCTTATTATTGGGGATGTGCATATCCCCGTTGAGGTAACATAGTGTTATTCGAAATTTCTCCGGTTCCATGTTATTCGGAATGAGTTCGTTAACAAGACTTGATCAACCTTGTTAGTGGATTCCTTTTGATGAGCAGGAGATGGATGAAACTAGAAGGCACAACCTTCTATACCCTCCTTTTACTTTCTGTTATTTATATTAAATAAAGTAAAAATAGTATTTTCTGTCTGTTATCTGAATTATCCGTGCAATATAAAAATACCCCGAAAATAAAAGTTCTCCAAATGCCCTGAAATTTAAATATGATTTTTTCTGGAATATTTGAGAATATTTGGCACTGAGAACACAGCAGGAGGAACTGGCACCTGGCCATGAGGGTCAGGGGCGCGCCCTACCCCCCTGGGCGTGCCCCTGCCTCGTGGGCCCACAGTGGCCTTCCTCCATTTATTCTTGCACCCACACACTCCTTCTTCCTCCCACAAACACGAATATCCAGTTCATACCCGAGTCCAAGATCATTTTGCTGCCATTTTCGATCTCCTTGCTCAAAGCACCTCTCACAAAACTGCTTGGGGAGATTGTTCCTTGGTATGTGACTCCTCCATTGGTCCAATTAGTTTTTGTTCTAGTGCTTTATTCATTGCAAATTTTTGCTGCTTAGGTGACCCTGTTCTTGAGCTTGCATGTCAAATTTATATGGTCAAAAGTAGTTTTGATGCATGATATAGGCTCTAGGCACTTGTAGGAGTAGTTGCTATCAATATTATTGAGTTTGGTTTACTTTTATTTTGAAGTTACTAAAAATTTCAGAATTTTTCAGAAAATAATGAAGAGACTTTTGAGGGGCTCATCGAGCCGAAGCTCGAAGGAAAAGGCACAGAAGCCCAAGTATAATCTGCCTCGCACCGCGGAGGTTCGGTCGTGTGAATGGCCTTCCGATGATTTCTTGAGAGCAGCCGGGATTTATGAAGATTTTTATGAATTGGCTAGAATGCAGGCCTCACCGCTTTCCTCCACGACCAACGCGATCAGTATCTCTTACTCACAAATATCTTTGTGCAAAACTTTCATTTCCATTCTAGGAGCTCACCACCTACGGTGGAGTTTTATTTATATGATGAGCATAAGGAGATGTCACTTTATGATTTTTGTCGGGTTTGTTTGGTCCCTTTCGAGGGCAGCAGAGGAACCACATCGAGACGATGTGGATGGGTTTATTGATACCATTGATACGTCCATTTACATCATGCTTTTATATCGATATTTATTGCATTATGGGCAGTTATTACACATTATGTCACAATACTTATGCCTATTCTCTCTTATTTTACAAGGTTTACATAAAGAGGGAGAATGCCGGCAGCTGGGATTCTGGGCTGGAAAAGGAGCAAATATTAGAGACCTATTCTGCACAGCTCCAAAAGTCCTGAAACTTCACGGAAGACATTTTCAGAATATATAAAAAATACTCAGCGGAAGAAATTCACCAGGGGGCCACACCCTGCCCACGAGGGTGGGGGCGCGCCCCCTACCTCGTGGGCCCCCTGGTGGCCCTCCGGTGGCCATCTTCTGCTATATGAAGTCTCTCGATGGAAAAAAAATCATAAGCCATCTTCTCAGACGAAACTCCGCCGCCATGAGGCGGAACCAATCTAGGGCTCTGGCGGAGCTGTTCTGCCGGGGAAACTTCCCTCCCGGAGGGGGAAATCATCGCCATCGTCATCACCAACGCTCCTCTCATCGGGAGAGGGCAATCTCCATCAACATCTTCATCAGCACCATCTCCTCTCAAAACCCTAGTTCATCTCTTGTATCCAATTCTTGTCTCCAAGTCCGGGATTGGTGCTAGTAGGTTGCTAGTAGTGTTAATTACTCCTTGTAGTTGATGCTAGTTGGTTTATTTGGTGGAAGATCATATGTTCAGATCCTATATGCATATTAATACCCCTCTGATTATGAACATGATATGCTTTGTGAGTAGTTACTTTGTTCCTGAGGACATGGGAGAAGTCTTGCTATTAGTAGTCATGTGAATTTGGTATTTCGATATTTTGATGAGATGTATGTTGTCTCTCCTCTAGTGGTGTTATGTGAACGTCGACTACATGACACTTCACCATTATTTTGGGCCTAGAGGAAGGCATTGGGAAGTAATAAGTAGATGATGGGTTGCTAGAGTGACAGAAGCTTAAACCCTAGTTTATGCGTTGCTTCGTAAGGGGCTGATTTGGATCCATATGTTTCATGCTATGGTTAGGTTTACCTTAATACTTTTGTTGTAGTTGCGGATGCTTGCAATAGAGGTTAATCATAAGTGGGATGCTTGTCCAAGTAAGGACACCCAAGCACCGGTCCACCCACATACCAAATTATCAAAGTACCGAACGCGAATCATATGAACGTGATGAAAACTAGCTTGGCGATAATTCCCATGTGTCCTCGGGAGTTTGCTCCTCAACCTACTGAACCTACTGAAAATGAAAATGAAAATGATTCTGCTTTGAAATTCCTTCGGGTATGATAGAAAAACTGCTAGCTAATCCTTTTTTAGGAGATGGAACAAAACATCCTGATGAGCATCTAATATATGTGGATGAAGTTTGTGGATTATTTAAGCTTGCAGGTGTACCCGGAGATGTTGTTAAGAAGAAGGTCTTCCCTTTATCTTTGAAGGGAGATGCATCGACATGGTATAGGCTATGTGATGATATGGGGTCATGGAACTACAAATGATTGAAATTGGAATTTCATCAGAAGTTTTATCCTATGCATCTTGTTCATCGTGATCGCAATTATATATATAATTTTTGGCCTCGCGAAGGAGAAAGCATCGCTCAAGCTTGGGGGAGGCTTAAATCAATGTTATATTCATGCCCCAATCATGAGCTCTCAAGAGAAATGATTATTCAAAAATTTTATGCTCGGCTTTCTGATAGCAATCGCACCATGCTTGATACTTCTTGTGCTGGCTCTTTTATGATGAAGACTATTGAATTCAAATGGGATTTATTGGAAAGAATTAAACGCAACTCTGAAGATTGGGACCTCGACAAAGGTAAGGAGTCAGGTATGACACCTAAGTTTGATTGTGTTAAATCTTTTATGGATACCGATGTTTTCCGTAAATTTAGCACTAAATATGGACTTGACTCTGAGATAGTAGCTTCTTTCTGTGAATCTTTTGCTACTTATGTTGATCTCCCCAAGGAGAAGTGGTTTAAATATCATCCTCCCATAGAAGTAAAAGTAGCTGCACCTATTAAAGTTGAAGAAAAGACTATCACTTATAATGATCCTATTGTTCCTACTTCTTATGTTGAGAAACCACCTTTTCCTGTTAGGATAAAGGATCATGCTAAAGCTTCAACTGTGGTTCGTAAAAGCAATATTAAAACTTATACACCTTGAGCAAATTAAAGTTGAACCTGATATTGCTATTGTTAAAGATCTCTGGCTGATAATATTGATGGGCATGTTATTTATTTCTGTGATGAAACTGCTAGAATTGCTAAACCTTGTGCTAAAGATAAACCTAGACCTGTGGTAGGCATGCCTGTTATTTCTGTTAAAATAGGAGATCATTGTTATCATGGTTTATGTGATATGGGTGCAGTGCTAGTGCAATACCTATTAGCCTTATATAGAGAAATTATGCATGATATTGCACCTGTTGAGTTAGAAGATATTGATGTCACAATTAAACTTGCCAATAGAGATACTATTTCACCAATGGGAATTGTTAGAGATGTTGAAGTCTTGTGTGGGAAAACTAAATATCCTGCTGATTTTCTTGTTCTTGGTTCCCCACAAGATAGCTTTTGTCCCATTATATTTGGTAGACCCTTCTCAACACTTGTTAATGCTACGCAAAAGGGATGTTGTTACTATTAGTTTAATCCGACAATTTGCCGACGGAAAGTTATGTTAATGTTACTGATCCAAGTATCAGATGATTGGTGCCGATAGGATGAATAATGCTATAATTGATTTATATACCACTCAAGTTGTCGTGTAGACAACACGCGCGAGGCAAGACTACCATAGTGAGGCATGAATTATCTTAGGTGACTTGCATTGCTCATATACTGACCTACCGTCACCGCTTCCTTATTTGATGTCCCTCCTTAAAACAATTATTTGCCGTCCCGAGCACGATCAAAAATGAATGTTGTGGAGTGAAAGAAATTGCCATCGGAAAGTGACCGATGAAGTATTGCTTAATTAATTAGCCCAGATTGCCAACCAATAGTTTCCTCTCGAGAACCACTAAGTTGATTGCCTATTGAAATGCCTGACGTGGTACATCTCCCTCCTCAGCTCAGCCACCATATGCGTGGGATCTGTTGAGACCGGTGAGTTAGCCATCACGATTATTAGACACTTGCTGATGAGCTGCTACAAAGGCTTATTAGCATTATTTCGTGGATGCAGAAAATAAATAAATTATAATACCAAATCAAAAATTATTGACAAAAAATTAGAGCCCGATCTAAATCCGGCGGTTTTGCTATTCTACAGAACACATGCACCAATATGCCCGCATAAAGATGCAGATGGGTAGCTCAGTAAGACCTGCCTCGAGAAGGCATTACTACATGAATGTGCTGTCCGTAGTCGTAAGACTCATTCAACTTTCTTGCGGTCGCAGATGAATGACTCTATAAACAGCATTTTGATATAGTTCGCACATTGGAGCTTGGCGTAAATATGCTCAACTATAAAATGACGATATATTGAAAAGAAGTTGGAGAAGGCCAGAAACCCACTGGTGTCGGTATTCGCTCTGAGCTAAAAGATAACCCGATCGAAGGTCTGCACGTCGTAGCGCACAAAAGCGCAGAGAAGTAGGGCTCAGAGAAGAAAACATGGCAAATCCAGCATAAAGCAATCTCTCGAGGACAAGGTAAGACCACGAAATGGAGTATGTGCATACTCATTAATTGATAGTACAAGCAAGGCATTGGTGGGTTAAAAAGGATTAACACACTCTAGAGTGCGGCGATCTTGCTTGTTGGCATACCTAACGGGAAACTGGGAAAGTCCGGTTCGATGTCCTTTCACCGGCGAGTTCACCAAAGGATTCGATAACATAAGATAGTATTAGTTGACAGTATGACACTAAGTGATTCTCCATCAACACATTATTACAGGTTAGTATAGGCACTAACGTAACTCGTAGAGAATTGTAATGAACCAAGTATCATGTAAATAAGGCCACTAAAAAAAGATCAATAGAATATCAATTAGCGTCTCTACTGAAGACGGTTTTCAGGGGCTTACTGACGGTGTCCTGGACTAGGGGACTCACCACGTCATCTCCGATCTGTTTAGACTTTGGGCCGAGCCCCTTCACCCTTTTATCGGGATCAATTACTCACTAAGAAAAGATCGGTGAGCCAAACACCAGATCTACATTTTTGATATTTACTACGCATAGTTATTCTGGTTTTCCTCAAATACCCTGTGTAGTACTCAAAGGAGATGCAATCTCTAAGAACCTACAGACTTGTGCTTAATGACACAGACCCCACCTTGCAAGTTACGGCTGTTATCGTCATAGAATATCTTGTTTGAGCTCTTCAATGAGCTCCGATGAGTCGACCTTGTATATAATAGCGCTGTGGCACTATAAACGCACGACGATCCTAGTCATTAAAGGAGAAACAAGCATTACCCCAGAAGGCTTAGCTTCTAGGTTTAGCCTCCTCTAAGCTCTCAGTAGATGTAGCAATCTAATGGCCTATCATTGCGACACTTCTCTGACTCTGAGTTGAAAAATAATGATATCAGCAGTTGTATCATGTGATTGTACTCTCTCCCGGTACTGGACATACGTGAGCACTTTCGTTATGATTACATGAGCGGAGAGGTGTCCCCTGGCTTCCTGTTACCAATCTGCCCTTTATGACAGCCAGAAAGTTCCTTGATGCGCTACACCCAAGATCGCACGTTTGGACGACAGAGGAGGGACACAACTCACACCATCCCAGCCAAATTTTTTCCTCCTCTCCTGGCCTGATTCAGTTTCTCTGGAATAGTGGCAAACATACAGCTGCCACCACTCATTACTGGAGTTTACACATGAAGTGCATTGGAGAGTCTTGGGCTCATCGAATTGTGAAATGGCATACCCTCGTCTTCTGCACAGCCAGGGTGATATCCATAGGGAGCATACACGAGAAGGGAGCCCTATTGGACCAGCGCGTTGGAGATATTCAAAGCAAGCTCCATGACATATTTTTGAGCTCGGAGGACGGAGTATTATCAACGAGTTAGATGTACGAAGTACCGAGTCATAACGGGCCAATGATACATGCCCGCCTCCACTTCTCCCATAGGACATAAAATTCGCTACGTGAGTATATAATTAAAAAACAACGCTTTTCTCCTGGTCCATTCGGAAAGCGCTGCCGTTTTTCGTTATGGCACGTCACCCCCCTAACCATTATACAGGACTTTCTTCAAAGAGGTGTCTCCAATAGGCGGAGGCGCCCTCCGATGCACCGCCTAAATTTATTACAACAAACGTGACAAGCACACATAACAAGCCCTGCCACGGATAACGAACTGCCGTTTCGCATGATGCCCGTAGGGCTACGGAGAACGTCAATCTCTTCTAAGAAAGATAAGGAAGCCCAGGTAATGCATAACAGGCAGACATTGATACACTCCCTGCATCCATTCGTGTCACACGAAGGTCAAGCTTCATCTCAAGAAATCACTTTGCCTGATGATTGAAGCTTCTACACAGCTTGATTTACAAATAGTGATGTCTGCAATTTCGTCCTAGTGCTAATTGCTGTCTATCGAGATGATATATAGTTTCTAAGCACGCCACTGTTGTCCGGATCCAGGCGCCAGGAAGAGCGTCCTAGCTATGATACAGAATTTATCCTCGGTTCCAGACCCTACGTCCCAAGGAGGGGCTGACACGGGAGTGGCGCCGAACTGTCCTTCCAGAGGATTCGAGACGATATGTCCGTCACGAACTCTGAAGTGGAGAGCGCCATGAATCATCATCGTCGGAGGGCCGCTCTTCGTGACCCCGGCTTTTCAAAGGAGGCATTTGATGCCTTCAGCTCGGCCGATGCGTACATCCGAGCTGCTCGGGATGGGCTTGCCAGAGCCACGGACCAGCATCTGAAAGATATGCGGGTAAGTGTAGATTTAATAATCATACACCAGTAGCCCCCGAGACTTAAAGCAGTTGATACAACTGATTTAAGGATCATTGTATAACCAGGCCTTAGGAGAAGAATACCTGCTGTCTCAAGGTTAGACAGCATCTAAAAGATATGCAAACCATAACGCTGTTACCGCCAAACTAGTGAAATCCCCAGCTCCTCGATAAACATAAGACCATCATAATACTATCTTATAGAGTATCATCGATTCAACCATCAAGAGAAAACTAAAGAGCATGCTTAAGGCGGAGAACAGAAGCAAAAAACTACTATAGCTCGCCGGCGAATGCTGAACACGAGTTGTGAAGGAGAAACACAGCTCCACTGGAAAGGAACTAAACGACGTCGGGCCCAGCGCTTGACATCCGTAAAGGGAGAAAGGCGCGAGGCGGACATATTAGTATGTGGTCAATTTAACATCTCCTTTCCGAAATACATTCCCGGGAGATAGAGGAAACGACGAGTATGTCTGCAGGACAACCACACACTGAGTTCCCCCACCCCATACCCCATTTGTATGATTCCGTCGGCAGGTATGCTGACACGGTCGTCCCGAAGAGGAGATGTCCGGATTCTCGCAGATCTGCTACAAGAGTTGTCGCAAGTGCACGAGCAGGCTCGGCAGGCGATGCGAAGTGTTGCCAAGGCCTTATGGCCATCCGCCTCCCCCAGGAAAGATGGAGGAGCTTATACAAGCTATTCAAGGGAGCGCGCGGCGCTTTCGATTGTGGAAGATATCGCCTGCCGGGAAGGTGCACGAAGCCTGGGCCATGGTGAAAACACGGTATACCAAGCTTGATCCGAATCATATGGCTCAGGTCGGACCTCTAGGGTCAGATGGAAAAGAAGTTCCGTTAATTTGGTATATGACCAAGTAGAAGTAGCCGCCAAGTATCCAGCAGGATTGTAATTAGACAGCCTGCTGGACAGTATAGAGGAGGGAATTTTTGAGTCCAAGTGACTATGTACCTACATGCATAAATCTAGCTGAATTGTAAAATGTAGCCTAGAGGGGGGGTTGCCTGACTAGTCATACGATTAGGCTTGAACAAATGCGAATACGAACCTAGGGCAAGTTGCAAGCACATCCTAATCAGAATCCCAAAACTTAATGCAAATAGGAAAGATATATAAAGAAACATAACAAAGTAACCGAGGCACGAGACGACATGTATCCCGAAGTTCACACCCTTGCGGATGCTAATCTCCGTTTGGAGCGGTGTGGAGTGCACAATGCTAAGCCACTAGGGCCACCGTAATCTCCTCACGCCTCGCACAATGCAAGATGCCGTGATTCCACTAAGGGACCCTTGAGGGCGGTCACCGAACCCGTACAAATGGCAACCCTTGGGGGCGGTCACCGAACCCGTACACTTTGGCAACCCTTGGGGCGGTCACCAGTACCCGTCAAATTGCTCGGGGCGATCTCCACAACCTAATTGGAGACCCCGACGCTTGCCCAGAGCTTTACACCACAATGATTGAGCTCCGAACACACCAACCGTCTAGGGCGCCAAGGCACCCAAGAGGAACAAGCTCTAGGGTGCCCAAACACCCAAGAGTAATAAGCTTCTCAAACTTCACTTCCACGTATCACCGTGGAGAACTCAAACCGATGCACCAAATGCAATGGCAAGGGCACACGGAGTGCCCAAGTCCTTCTCTCTCAAATCCCACCGAAGCAACTAATGCTAGGGAGGAAAATGAGAGGAAGAACAAGAAGGAGAACACCAAGAACTCCAAGATCTAGATCCAAGGGGTTCCCCTCACATAGAGGAGAAAGTGATTGGTGGAAATGTGGATCTAGATCTCCTCTCTCTTTTCCCTCAAAAACTAGCAAGAATCCATGGAGGGATTGAGAGTTAGCAAGCTCGAAGAAGGTCAACAATGGGGGAAGAACACGAGCTCAAAGGATAAGGTTCATGGGAAGAAGACCCCCTTTTATAGGAGGGGAAAAAATCCAACCGTTATGTGCTCAGCCCGCACAGAGCGGACTACTACCGTGCTCCACGGTACTACCGCTAGGGGTAGCGGTACTACGCTAAGGGTAGCGGTACTACTGCTTGCGAGCGGTACTAAAAAATTACATCCGTGCCTACCACCGCTGGACTTGTGACGAGTTTTTGGTCCGGAGCGGAAGTAGCCACGGAAGTAGCCGCGGTAGTACCCAAGCGGTAGTACCGCTCCCATGGGCGGTAGTACCGCTGCAGCCTTTTCAGAGACACCAAAACTGACACAACTTCTGCAAACGGACTCCGAATTCGACGAAACCAAGTTTGTTGGAAAGCTAGCGACAAGGGCTAACACAATCTTGAAACAAATAACAATAAGAAGCAAATTAGAAAAGGCCCATAAGAAAATGGTGAGGACCCTTCCTCGGATAAGACCGGTAAAACCTACAACACCGAAAACATCATAGAAGACGCATGCGAACTCCATTTTCGATGAACTCAAGCTTGTCATCAAGATGACCATAAGCTCTAAGACTCACAAAGAGAACCAAACAAGAACCAAGAAACATGATGCAAGGATGCAATGGTTTGAGCTCTCTACTGAACGATACGATCAAGCTACCAACTTGAGAGCCCCCCTTGATAGTACGGCAAACGATCCTATAACCCGGTCTCCAAACTACCACCATGAGACCGGTAAAATAGAAAACCTATCAAGGGCAAACCTTTGCCTTGCACATGGTCCACTTGAGCTAGATGATGACGATCTTGACTCCCTCAAGTTGGACCACCTTTCTTGATTGCGTTGGCTCGATGAAGACTAGATGATTGCTCCCCCATAGTCCACTATGGGTGAGCCAATCTTCGGCTCATCTTCACAAGTCCATTGTCACCACAATGGACGGCAAGCTTCAAGCACTTGATCTCTTCGTGATGCCTCACTTGAACTTGCACACCGCATCCTAACCCCACAAAGAACTCTCACGAAGACCATGTGTTAGTACACAAAGCGTAATTGACAATGCTTACCATACCATGGGATCACTTGATCCCTGTTGGTACATCTTCTACGCTTTGTGTGTTGATCAACTTGATTTACTCTTTGACTTAGTCTTGATCAACCTCTCACAAGACCAATCTTTTCGGTAATTCCTTGAATAGCACCTTGGTCGACACAAACTCTCCTTGAAACCAACACATGTACTCCAAGAAAAGCCTATGGACAAAACCTTCAAATATAACTCAAGGCAACCATTAGTCCATAGAGATTGTCATCAATTACCAAAACCAAACATGGGGGCACCGCATGTTCTTTCAATCTCCCTGAGGGAGTCCTGGATTAGGGGGTGTCCGGATGGCCGGACTATGCCTTCAGCTAGACTGTTGGACTATGAAGATACAAGATTGAAGACTCCGTCCCGTGTCCGGAAGGGACTTTCCTTGGCGTGGAAGGCAAGCTTGGCGAATGAAGATCTCCTACCATTGTAACCGACTCTATGTAACCCTAACCCTATCCGGTGTCTATATAAACCGGAGGGTTTTAGTCCGTAGGACAACATACACATCAACAATCATACCATAGGCTAGCTTCTAGGGTTTAGCCTCCTCGATCTCGTGGTAGATCTACTCTTGTACTACCCATATCATCAATATTAATCAAGCAGGACGTAGGGTTTTACCTCCATCGAGAGGGCCCGAACCTGGGTAAAACTTCGTGTCCCTTGCCTCCTGTTACCATCCGGCCTAGACGCACAGTTCGGGACCCCCTACCCGAGATCCGGCCGGTTTTGACCCCGACATTGGTGCTTTAATTGAGAGTTCCTCTGTGTCGTCGCCATCGGGAAGGATGCCTCGCCCCGTCTTTAAAGACGACACCGTTGCTAAGGGATCTTTGGCTGTCGGCCAAACCCTCCTGTTAGGTGGCTTTCTTATGACCGCCTGTTCGGCTTCTGCGCCGATGATGACCTCTCGAGCCATAGAAAACAATCTTCATGTCAACTCAGAATTCGCTGAGCAGTTAGATCCAATAGAGCTTTCCTCCATAAATGAGCTCTTGGACCGCTTCGCTGCCCTGGGAGTCGCTACGGATTACGACCAGATTGGGCCTAAAACCGATCTGAGAGAGATTAACTCTCCCCAAGTCACCCATCACGTTGCCATAGTAGGTGGTGGAGGGACAGTGTGTCGACCCTTCATCTATCTTAAGGACTCGCTACGTCCGGATTCCCGATCCCTCCAAGCCGGATACCCGTGGAGGGGAGGATATCACTCAAGACCTGAACTTAGAGTCAGGCGACGGGCTGGATTCATTAGACAACATCCAGGAATCCAAATTTTCGAGTTCAGAAATTCCTCGGCCTCCGAGCCTTAGATGGGGTGAGGCTTCGGATTTGATTCCACCCACCCACCCCAAAATAAGCGATCTATCCAAAATCAGGCAAGAACCTGATGAAACAGTACATCATTACTGGGCCAGATTCCTCCCGGTTAAGAACAGGCTAAGGGACTGCCGCGAGGAAGACGCAATCTCAAGTTTCTGCAAAAACTGCACGGACAAGGGAATACTCAACGCCATAAGTCGCCGTGATATTACACGCTTCGCTGACTTGGCATCCATAGTACGAAAGTACTGTGCGATGGAAAGCGCATGGAAAACCGAAATAAAATTTTGGGACAATCCGGCCCTGAATACAAACCCAGTCCGAAATAAAAGGGTGCATCATCACCAGTCACCCGGGTCAAGCACTAAAAAGCAAAAACCCTCTACAGGGCATGGAACCATACTGGGGGCTGGCGTCGTTTTGACGTCCCCCGCAGGAGACACAGTTCAATACGTACTACAGATTATGTACACGGACTCCAACAATGCAGCCGAATATGAGGCCCTTTTACATGGTCTCTGGATGGCAGTATCCATGGGCATCCAACGCCTAGAGGTGCGCGGGGACTCGAACCTCGCAATATCCCAAATAAATGGAGACTTCGATGCCAAGGATCCAAAAATGGCAGCTTACCGCAACACCGTCCTAAAAATGTCAGCTCGGTTCGAGGGGCTTGAATTTCACCATATAGCCCGGGAAAATAATCAGGCGGCAGATGTCGTGGCACGCATCGGTGCAAAACGCGATGCAGTCCCCTCCGACATCTTCTTGGAAAGGCTGTTCAAGCCCTCCATAGCATGGGAAGGGGAGCCAAACAATAACAGCCCGGACCCAACCGCACTGCCCGACACCGAACATTCTGACACAATCGGAGGCTCTGCCAATGAAATAACACCTTCAGCCCACGTAATAATGGCCGTCATCGCCCCGTGGACAGAACCATTCCTCGCCTACCTTACTAGGCAGGAACTCCCCGAGGACCAAAATGAGGCACGCTGCATAGTGCGGCGATCCAAAGCCTACAGAGTCCACGAGGGAGAGCTTTATAAGAAAAGCACTACCGGAGTCCTTCAAAGGTGCATCTCCGAAGAGGAGGGGCGGAACCTCCTGGCTGAAATTCATGCCGGACTCGGCGGTCATCACGCTGCAGCCGGTCCCTTGTAAGCAAGGCCTTCCGTACAGGCTTTTATTGGCCGACGGCCCGGGCAGACGCTCAGGACTTAGTCCAACGATGCACCGGTTGCCAGCTCTTTGCAAACCAAAGCCATATGCCACCCACCGCCCTCCAAACTATCCCCATTACTTGGCCCTTCGCGGTCTGGGGGCTTGACATGGTTGGACCCCTTAAAGGCGGAACCCACAAGCAAAAATACTTACTGGTCATGGTGGATAAGTTCACCAAATGGATAGAAGCCAAGCCTGTTAAGACGGCCGAATCCGGACCGGTGATAGACTTTATATCCGGGGTTGTACACCGTTACGGCGTCCCCCACAGCATCATCACTGATAACGGCACGAACTTCACGGCCGACGAGGTAAAACTCTGGTGCAAAAACATGGGCATCAAGCTCGATTATGCTTCCGTCTATCACCCACAAACTAACGGCCAGGTCGAACGTGCAAATGGTCTTATCATGAGCGGCATCAAACCCAGATTAGTGCGGTCCCTCAAGGAATCTAACACGCACTGGGTAGAGGAGCTCGACTCCGTACTCTGGGGGCTGCGGACCACGCCGAATCGCACCACCGGATACACACCATTCTTTATGGTGTACGGCGTAGAGGCAGTTTTGCCTTGCGGCATCATTCATGACTCACCTCGAGTGTGCATGTACAAAGAAAGAGAAGCCGAGCTTGATCGGCAGGACATCTGGGACGCATTGGAGGAGGAGCGTGATGTGGCAAAAGCCCGTTCCGCATTCTATCAACAGCAGGCTCGAAGATACCAAAGCAGAGAAGTACGGGCCAAAAATTACAACGTTGGCAAATTTGTTCTACGCCTGCCGGACAAGAAAAAGGACAAACTCAAGCCCAAGTGGGAAGGTCCCTTCATAATTGACCAAGTCCTGACTGGTGGAGCGTACCGTCTGCGAGATGCATCGGATAACCGACTTGAGCCGAACCCATGGAACGCAGCCCGTCTCCGAAGATTCTATGCCTAGCGCCGGACTCTGTGTTCGTCTCCTTCCTCTGTCCATTTTTTATATATACTGTCTGTCTTACATTTCTCTCCTTCACCCCTTCC
The DNA here is from genome assembly GCF_003073215.2 of Triticum urartu. Taxonomy (NCBI): domain Eukaryota; kingdom Viridiplantae; phylum Streptophyta; class Magnoliopsida; order Poales; family Poaceae; genus Triticum; species Triticum urartu. Next base: position 271,127,459 of record NC_053024.1, on the reverse strand, counting down.
TTTCTCTTATAACCTTTAAAGGCTCATCAAATGACGTGCTATTCGCACTCATTAAACCTGGGGGCTTCTTTTAACAGAAGCTTATTTATACGGGCTTCATGCCCAACACATGTGTTACACTTCCGCATGTACCTTTTTATTTCACCATTATATGCATCAATATGACTTAAGTTTTGGCCAAGCTGGGTTGCCTGGCTCCTGTGCTTACCCCTACGTTCCCGATTATTCGGCTAGGTGGTAAAGGGAGCACCTCTGCGATTGTTACTGCCGGATCAGCCGGATGTGTACCTCAGACTGGGTGAAGCCGAAAGCTAGCGTTCTTAAGGGAATACTCGATCGGTGACCTAAAAGATGATCTTTTCACTTATTTATTTATGCGCCCCCAGATGCTTTCTGCTGCATCTTTTTCGCAGAATGGGCATGCACTTTAGGGCATGCCTCCCAGGGAAAGGAACCCCTAACGGAACTATTCTCCCTGGAAGATGTTTCTTACTAACCATGTAATATAACATAACTAGTCGGGCACTTGTCTGTTCACGCACTAATGACCCCTACGCCTGGTCTCCATGCATTCCCCGGTTCTTATATAATCACATGGGAATTCGGACACACTCCAGACCGTCAGGTCCCGAGGCTGAAGCGAAAAGGTCGGCCATGACAAACGATCTACAATCCGGCTAGAAGGCATTATAAATGTCAATTAAATTACATAGTCATTCTGACTGATTGTATTCCTCTTCAATACCATCTAACAGGCTGTCTAATATACAGTCCTACTGGGAATACTTTGCAGCCAATTCTACTTGGCCATATACTAAGCTTACATGGATCTCCTTCCCATCGGGCCCCACAGGACCGACCTCGGCCATGTGGTTGGGGTCAGCCTTTGTGTACCGCGTCTTCACCATAGCCCAGGCCTCCCTAGCGCCTTGACGGCAGGCCGATATCTTCCACAATCGGAAGCACCACCGTGCTCCCTTTAGATTCTCCGCAAGCTCTCCAAGACCTTTGGGCATGGAGATGGATGGCCACAGGGCCTGGGCGACACCTTGCATCGCCTGCCGAACTCGATCGAGCAGTTGCGAGAGCTCGGGAAGAAGGTCACCCGTAGAACCGGGCATCTCCTCTGCAAGACGACCTGTTAGCACACCTACAGACATTGCTCTGTTAGTCGACTTCCCCGCCGAACTTTATTTCAAAGGTTCGTTCAAGCACTTACTAAATATGCCGCGCCGAAGTCGCTAATTCTCCTTAACGGAGTCTGACAGCTGGGCACGAACATCTTTTAGCTCGACGCCCAGCTTGGTGTTGGCATCTTGGAGATCGTTCCTTCTCCCGCCTCACCTTTGTCAGCACCTCTCACCAGCCTTTAGCTGGCGTAGGAGGTGTTGCCTTTCCGGATTCAATCCTGGCGCCATCTCAATTTCAATTTGTCAGATTACCAGAGGGGGTCTCCTTAGGCTCCCCTGCCGCGGCTAGTGCGGCCTCCAGTTGGGCTTTGCACTCTTCCAGCTCCTTGGACAGTAGGGAATTCTTTTCTGTAAGAACCTGCATATCAAATGATCCTTAAATCAGTTATTCTAACTTTCAAGTCTCGGGGGCTACTGCTATATATATAATTACCAAAATTTTCTTACCCGTATGTCTTTTACATATTGCTCCGTGGCTCTGGCTAGACCATTTTGAGCGGCACGGAGGTATGCATCTCTCGAATTGAAGGCATCTACATGCCTCTTGGGAGAAACAAGCGTCGCGAAGAATTGTCCGGCGACGCCTGTGGTTCATGGCACTCTCCACCTCAGAGTTGGTGGCAGACAACCCATGTCCACATCCTCCGTCGGAGGAGCGTCTGGCGCGCGCCTTGCGTTCGCCTCCGCCTCCGGACCAGGCTTTGGAGCCTGGCTGGTGGAGGCGCGATTGGCAGCCTCTCCGGATATAGTCCGGCGAGGTCTCTTTGTCCTGAAGAGAGCACGAGTGTCAATGTGCCTCGAAGGTATAACACCTGGGATAAGGGGGGCGCTGCCATACCTTTGCGCTGACGCCTCGGTCCGGACTGCACCTTTTTTCTGCCCACGGGGCCCTACGGACCCCTCGTTGGCTTGTCGCCGCAGGTTCGGCCTATCCGCCTTAAAAACCTCCCCTGTAAAGTTCGGTTGCCAATCAGGAAATGAACACGAGTGGGCGAAACCACCTAGTTTGGGGTAACTGGGGACTCTTAGATATCTCTCTCCATAAATAGTACAACAAACGG
>NC_053024.1:271112767-271124208 GCF_003073215.2 Triticum urartu | reverse complement strand
GGTAGCCCCTGGTGGCGACTGCGCTCGCCCGAATTCGGGGCGCGTATGTGCCTGGCCGGGAAACGGCCCTTCGTTAATGCGGAGGAATCCTACAGATTCCGGAGAGTCATCGAGTGGTTGACCAGTCTCACGCCATATCATGACAGTCGGTTTTCGGCTTTCTCTACTGAGGTGCTCGCCTGGCCGAACCAGGGCACAATCGCAGTAGTTCTCCTGGTGCCGCCTTAGCCGATAGAGCGGAACGTAAGGCGGCCGAACACAGGAGCCGGCAACCCAACATTTGACCAAAATCATGACTCGGAGCTGATGCATATAAGGCCAAACTCGCGACGCCGAACACTCCCTAAGGTATTCGGTCTTTATGAGAGCGGGCGAGGACGCTCTGAGGTATAAGCCCTGTGGACGGCTCAGTGAGGTTTGTAACACCCTCGATGCGGCTATATCTCCCACGTGTCGAAGCACGACTTAGAGGCATAACCGCGTTGAAAGCAATGTCGCAAGTGAGGTAATCTTCACACAACCCATGTAATACATAAGGGGAAAGAGATACATAGTTGGCTTACAATCGCCACTTCACACAATTACATGAATAAACATTACATCATCCAGATACAATCAAGGTCCGACTACGGAACCAAAATAAAAGAAGAACCCCAAATGCGACAAGGTCCCCGATCGACCCCAACTGGGCTCCACTACTGATCAACTAGAACGAAACAACACAAAGGACAAGATCTTCATCGAGCTCCTCCTGAGCTTGGTTGCGTCATCTGCACGGACTCATCGGCACCTGCAAGCTGGTTTTGGAAGTATCTGTGAGCCACGGGGACTCAGCAATCTCGCACCCTCGCGATCAAGACTATTTAAGCTTATGGGTAAGGTAAAGGTATGAGGTGGAGCTGCAGCAAGCGACTAGCATATATGGTGGCTAACATACGCAAATGAGAGCGAGGAGAGAAGGCAAAGCACGGTCGATAAAAGTATGATCAAGAAGTGATCCTAGAACAACCTACGTCAAGCATAACTCCAACACCGTGTTCACTTCCCGGACTCCGCCGGAAAGAGACCATCACGGTTACACACGCGGTTGATGATTTTAATTAAGGTCAACTTCAGGTTTTCTACAACCGGACATTAACAAATTCCCATCTGCCCATAACCGCGGGCACGGCTTTCGAAAGTTCAAATCCCTGCAGGGGTGTCCCAACTTAGCCCATGACAAGCTCTCACGGTCAACGAAGGAATAGACCTCCTCCCGAGACGTTCCGATCAGACTCGGTATCCCGGTTCTACAAGACACTTCGACAAGTTAAAACAAATCCAGCAACACCGCCCGAATGTGCCGACAAATCCCGATAGGAGCTGCACATATCTCTTTCTCAGGGCACACTCAGATGAGACTAGCTACGAGTAAAACCAACCCTCAAGTTTCCCCGAGGTGGCCCCGCAGGCAGCTCAGTTCGGACCAACACTCAGAGGAGCACTGGCCGGGGGGTTAAAATAAGATGACCCTTGAGTCTGCAGAACCCAAGGGAAGGTGGTAGGTTGTCAAATGGTAAAACCAAGGTTGGGCATTGCTGGAGGAGTTTTATTCAAGGCGAACTATCAAGGGGTTCCCATTATACCCAACCGCGTAAGGAACGCAAAATCCGGGAACATAACACCGATATGACGGAAACTAGGGCGGCAAGAGTGGAACAAAACACCAGGCATAAGGCCGAGCCTTCCACCCTTTACCAAGTATATAGATGCATTAATTAAATAAGATTGCTCGGAAAGCATCCTTGAGCTCTTCCCAACTTCCGATTGTGTTTTCAGGAAGGCTTTTGAGCCAATGTCGGGCTGGCCCTTTAAGCTTGAGGGGTAAGTATTTTATGGCATGGAGGTCATCTCCTCTAGCCATATGTATGTGGAGGATATAATCCTCGATCCAGACTCCAGGGTCTGTTGTTCCATCATATGCCTCTATGTTTACGGGTTTGAATCCCGCTGGAAATTCATAATCCAGGACCTCATCGGTGAAACATAGGGGGTGTGCGGCACCCCTGTATTTGGGTGTGCCAGATTCTGATAATGGCAATCTGGCAAGGGCTTTACTGCATTGCTTATGGAACCTTGCTTTCTTGGCCCGTAAATGGACCTGGCTGGGCCATGATGCGAATCCTTAAGTGGGTCGCATGCCGGCTTAAGTGCGGCGCTGCTTGCCGCTTTATGCTGGCCATGGGGTCATCTATCCGACCATGTGGCTCTCTCACTTTTGGAATGCGAGGGCCCTAAGGCCTCCTCGTCGAATTCAGGCAGTAGCTTTCTCTTCGGATAGCTTTTAGTGCGGTGGCTGTCGCCGTATTTGTCTGCGGTATTGATTACTTTACTCCATCTGATCCTGAGTGCATCTTCCGCAGTTTTTAGCTTCCGCTTCTTCTTTTTCAGGCTACGTGCAGTTGCAACGAGCCGTTTGTGGAGGTTCTTCTGCTTCGTGGGCTTGTCCCGCGTAGGGTCGTCCGGAATGCCATTTTCGTCGGGGAGGGATGTTCGGTTTCTCTATCCGGGTTGTCCTGTTGGGACGGTTTCTCTAAGGCATGCTCATCGTCTACTGGCTCATCCTGCTCTATGGCTGGGTCTTTATCGAGGTAGGGCTTGGGTCGGCGTTTACGCCGACGCTTTGATTGTTTTTCGAGAGATCGATCCCTCTTTCCATCCCCGTTTTCCTCGTTGTTGCTTCCTTTAGGGGTATCCACCATGTACACATGTGAGATGAGGTGGCTGTCCAATGCCCTATAGGCGTTGGTTCTTGTGTCTCCTGCATCGTCGTCCATACTCGATGTCTTCGGAGTCGAAGTCGAGCATGTCGGTTAATCGTCGACAGTGGCTACGAAGTGGGTGGTGGGTGGGCTTTGAATTTCTTCATCCGATCCCATCCTTGCTGACCGTAGTCCGGCCAGGGCTCTCCTGATAAAGAGAGAGACTTAGAGAATTCAGGATGTCGCCGAAGGGCGAGTGCTGAAAGATGTCTCGGCGGTGAACTCCATTATCGGCGCCCAATCGGATTCGATCGGCAGGGGTGCGGGGGGCTCGGAGTTCCGGAAGGAATCCGGCTCCTCGGAGTCACGGGCCATGCGGAGTGCGGGGCTGGAGTTCGGCTCGATCGCCTCTGAGATCGCAGCCCCTGAGGCAGCGTCTAACCGCTGATCCTCGATCGGCGCAGTAGGCTCCGAATCAATGGTCGAACCGATGCGTATGCGGCCTCCAAGGCGCTGTTCGGCGGCAGAGCTATATCATGCCCATCGAGACAGTGCGGCGCGCTTGGCTGTGGCTCGAATCCGTCGAAGATCAAGTCCCCGCGGATGTCAGCCGTGTAGTTTAGGCTTCCAAACCTGACCTGATGGCCAGGGGCATAGCTTTCGATCTGCTCAAGGTGGCCAAGCGACTTGGCCCGCAGTGCGAAGCCGCCGAAGACGAAGATCTGTCGGGGGAAAAGTCTCACCCTGGACTGCATCGTTGTTGATGATCGAAGGAGCCATCGGGCCTAAAAGCGACGACACAGAGGAACTCTCAATGAAAGCACCAATGTCGGTGTCAAAACGGCGGATCTCGGGTAGGGGGTGTCGGTGTCAAACGCGGATCCCGAACTGTGCGTCTAGGCCGGATGGTAACAGGAGGCAAGGAACACGATGTTTTACCCAGGTTCGGGCCCTCTTGATGGAGGTAAAACCCTACGTCCTGCTTGATTAATATTGATGATATGGGTAGTACAAGAGTAGATCTACCACGAGATCAAGGAGGCTAAACCCTAAAAGCTAGCCTATGGTATGATTGTTGTATGATGAAGTTGTCCTACGGACTAAAACCCTCCGGTTTATATAGACACCGGAGAGGGTTAGGGTTACACAAAGTCGGTTACAATGGTAGGAGATCTTGAATATCCGCATCGCCAAGCTTGCCTTCCACGCCAAGGAAAGTCCCATCCGGACACGGGACGAAGTCTTCAATCTTGTATCTTCATAGTCCTGGAGTCCGCTGAAGGTATGTCGGCTCCGAACCCAATCAGGACTCCCCAGGCGAGGCTCCCACATCCGCCTCCGAAGACTGCGGATTCAGCTCGTAGCGTCCTGCTGGCGAGGTAAAATATTTTCATCCTTTACAGGATGTTAAGTTTTCTTCATAGTTTGACTCTATGCGGGATCTAAACTCCCTCACCTTTGACAGGATTGGCAGGCGAAGTCCAGACTGATTAACTGTCCGGCTCCCTTGCCCGAAGACCCAGCCCCTGCTCTCCTAGTGAAGCTGCTGGTTCCGGAGAAGAAGGCCAAGAAGAAGAAGGCCACGGGGACTCGAAAGAGTTCCCGGCATATGGTGGTGTCGGACTCGTCGTCCGATGAGTCCGAGACGCACTCCTCCCGTGAAGACGAGGAGGAGGAAGAAGAGAAACCTCTCCCCCTCCAGCGGGGGGAGGAAAGAAGAGGAAGGCCGCCCTAGTAGGGGAGGCCGAAGGGTCCAAGAAGAGGAAAACCCCTCCGCCGGACTACGCCCCCGACGCCGACGAGGACGAAGAGGAGTGGCCGGACAGGGCCAAGCGTCCGGCGAAATCGTAAGTGTTCGGATACCAGAGTAACTCATGATATTCCTTTTGTTGCGAGCTTTCCCTAATGTCGAATATAATCATGCAGCCCGCCCAAGGACGGGCTCGACGAGTCGTCGAGCGGCTCCCTGGATTCATCGGACGTGAATTCAGTTCCGCCCGCTGCCTCCCCCTGTGCTGCGGATGACGCCGAAGTGGCGTCGCGACAAGCTCCGGGGCAAGAGGAGGTGGTCCAGGAGGAGCCGCGAGGCGACCTCCCGGACTCCATGAGTAAAGGGGACAAGACCCCCCAGGGCTCCAAGTCCGGCTTTAAGCCGGACACCGCGCCGGAATCATCAACGGTTCCGGACCGCGGCAGGCGAAACTCCTGCCAAGAGGAGCAAGCCTATTGAGCCGGCGTCCTCCGTCCAACCGGAGGCGCCGGACAATCTGCTGGAGGTGCTTAAGGGCGCCTCCATCGACGAGGAGCACTGCCATCATGAGTACGGTGGTCCAGAAGGTTCGGTCCGCCCAAAAGCGGACTTACTGAAGCTTGTGCTAGCCTTCTAACAGGCTTCGAGGTAAGTAGAAATATGTAAAAATATTACCGCATAGACAGTAGCCCCTGATGCTCTGTTTGGCGTTCGGAAAGAAAAGCCGAATAGAGGATCTATTAAATATCGCAGGAGTCTAACTAAAAAGGAGTCAATATACGTATGCAGGCTTCGCTGCTGGCCACCGCCGCACTGACTGCGGAGGTGGGTGCCCTGAAGCAGGGCCTCGAGCGGACCGAGCAAGAGCTCGGCCTTGCCAAACGGCAGCTCGAGGAGAAAGAAGGTAAGAGATACCTTATAGAAAAAATGCCTATAAGAAGACGCAATTGCAAAAAATGACAGGAGTATACTGCTTATTGTAGGGGCCACAACTGAGGTGGCGACCCTCAAGCAGGCGCTGTCCGAGGCCAAGAAGAGAGCGGCCACGGAGCGCACCGAGCGGGAGAAATTTGAGGCGCAGGTCGGCGAGGTGCAGCAAGAGCTTCAGGCTCTCATGAAAAAACATGAGAGTTTGGAGCTCGACTCGAAGACGCGAGCGTCCGAGCTTGCTGCGGCCCTTAAAACTGCCAAATCTGCCAAGGCCGAAGCCCAGAAGGCCCTCCAGGAATTGGATGCGGTGAAAAAGATAGCGGCGGGTAAGGCATTCTCTATGCAAAGCAGACATATAAAAGTAAACTACTTGTTACTTACCCGAATCCGGAGCTCTCCAGGGGCATTCGCAGATCTTCCCCGCAGCGTATCCGATGCCGCCGCATTCTACCGAGCCGAGGAAGGCAGCTCGACGGAGAAGGTGTTCTGGTCTCAGTACGCTGAGGCCGGACACCCTGTGCCCTTGAGCGACCAGCTGAAGCAGCTGGTTGAGCTCCACAAGGCGGCCGAACAGGCCCTGAAGGGCTTCATAGTTCGGCTGTGGCCTGGAGAGGCCCTGCCTGGGAGCTACTTCGGACTGGTGCGGCGGCTGGTGGAGGCTTGTCCAAGGCTCGAGGTCATCAAGCGCTCCGTCTGCATCGAAGGTGCCCGTAGGGCCCTTGCCCGTGCAAAGGTGCACTGGGGTAAGCTGGACGGTGAGAAGCTTGTGAGGGACGGGCCGCCGCCGGGGAAGGAGCATCGCAAGCCCGAGAACTATTACAAGGATGTTCTGGCTGGTGCCCGCCTTATGGCGGATGAATGTACCAAGGATGTAATTTTTGAATGAACTCGCTCGTGTTATCCTGTGCGCTGAAAACTTGTTCATATGCGCTAAGCAATGCTTGAATTTAAAATATTACTTTCTGTGCGGCCGTTTATCAAAAAATTGAGAGATGGCCAGTCGTCGGCTTCTGCCCCCATGCCACTAGTGCTGGGGTGTTCGGGATAAACCTGAGCGCTCTTTTTCCCATGATTGGGTCCGTCGAGGGAGGCGCTCAGCACAACGAACAAGGCAATCGGACTATAATGCTTGAACACTCTCACTTAGCCATAGAACTCTATAATTTTAAATTTTGGCGAAGCCCCTAGTATTCGGAAGACCGAGTTGGGGCGCTATCCACGCCTTGGCCGGACAAAGCCGGTTCCTCGCTCGAAGCGGCATAAGTCTTTAAGGACTCAAAAAACCTCTCTAATAGTGACCGGTCTCTCGCTTCATCATGACAGTCAGTTTTAGCTTTCTCTACTGAGGTGCTCAGCCCAGCTCAACTGGGGCACAATCGCAGTAGTTCTCCTAGTGCTACCTTAGCCGATATAGCGGAACGTAAGGCACCAAAACATAGGAGCCGGGCAAACCCAACTATTGACCCAAATCATGATTCGGAGCCGATGCATATAGTGCTATAAGTTCAGGGTGCCGCACTTGTGAAAGTGTACGGACTTCTCACGCCATATTGATGGGTACTGAAGCCCCTGGCGTATTTTTGCCGTACCACAGTGTACGGATGCAACATGTTATTAATAAACATATATATAAAAAGAGGATAATGCAAAAAATAGACAAAAAGCTATGCATTGTTTATAGAAAGGCTGCTATGAAAGCGGAACGATACAAATAGTGCGATAAGCAAAAGAAATTGGACTATTTAACATGTCCTGGCCAGGGGCAGGCCGCGGAATTGTATTAAAAAAGGTATACTGCTCGCAATAGAGACCACCTGGGAGTTCCATAATGCGGCGTGGCTTGTCTGCTTTCCTGGATCTTGCATCGTTTGTGCGGCAGTTGAATTGCCGAACGGGTCATCCAAAGTATGGAGTCCTGAGAGTAAGAGAAAAAAAAGAAAAAAAGGAATCCGGCAGCCCCTGGTGCGGTTTAAGCCGTATTTCGGGCGTGCCGTGATAGTGCCCCTTCCCCTGTGCCCATGGTATTTCAAGAGCGTAGTTATGTACGCGAAGCACTGGTTTCGCTATATCGCGAGGGCTAGGGTTGGGGCCGCATTGCTACGCTAGCTCAGAACGTGCCAGGCGGTCTTGTTGTAGGGTACTTCCGGGCGCGCTTGACAGTGTCCGGCTTTTTGAAGGCCGAACTGGAGAACTGCCTAGAGAGGCTGCTTTGTACTTCTGCTGCGAGCGCTGCCGTGTGCTCCTCCGTTCGGAGGGAGCGTTCAGTGTTCCCATTGACCGTGATTACTCCTCTAGGGCCTGGCATCTTGAGCTTGAGGTATGCAAAGTGCGGTACCACGTTGAATTTTGCGAATGCGGTTCGCCCGAGCAGTGCGTGATAGCCAATACGGAATGGGACTATGTCGAAGATTAACTCCTCGCTTCAGAAGTTATCCGGAGATCCGAAGACCACTTCCAGTGTGACTGAGCCTGTACAGTTGGCTTCTACACCTGGTATGATGCCTTTAAAGGTCGTTTTGGTGGGCTTGATCCTCGAGGGATCTATGCCCATTTTTCACACTATATCCTGGTAAAACAGGTTCAGGCTGCTGCCGCCATCCATGAGACTCTTGTGAGATGAAATCCGTCAATGATTGGGTCTAGAACCATGCGGGGAGCGCCGCCGTGACGGATGCTAGTGGGGTGGTCCCTTCGATCAAAGGTGATCGGGCAGGAGGACCATGGGTTGAACTTTGGGGCGACTGGCTCCATCGCATATACGTCCCGTAACGCACGCTTCCGCTCCCTCTTGGGATGTGGGTTGCGTATATCATGTTCACCGTCCGCAACTTCGCGGGGAAAATCCTTCTGTCCACTGTTGTTCGGCGGCCTGGGCATCCTCCTCGTTGTCGCTATACAGCCCCCTTGTCTTTGTTTTTCGCTCTTAACTTGCCTGCCTGGCTTGAAAACACCCAACAATCCCTGTTGTGTGATTGGCTGGCTTTTCGGGGGTGCCATGTATCTGGCACAGCGTCGAGTATTCGGTGCCAAACTGACGGGCCCTGAGTATTTCTTTTGATGGCTTTTTCCGTTGACCGAATTGTAGCCTCGGAATCCGCATTAACTGCCACATCGTTGCTGTCGCTGTTAACGCGGCGCTTTTGTTTGTTCCGACGCGACCTGTCGCTTTTGTCCTTGGTATTCGAATTACCAGGGTTCTTGGTTAAATTGTTGCTGCGAGCTAGCCAGCTGTCTTCTCCCGCGCAAAAGCGGGTCATGAGTGTCATGAGGGCTGCCATAGATTTCGGCTTTTCCTGTCCCAGGTGCCGGCAAGCCACTCGTCACGGATATTATGCTTGAAGGCCGCTAAGGCCTCTGCGTCCGGACAGTCGACTATCTGGTTTTTCTTTGTTAGGAACCGTGTCCAGAATTGCCTGGCCGATTCCTCTGGCTGCTGAATTATGTGGCTTAGGTCATCGGCGTCCGGTGGTCGCACATAAGTGCCCTGGAAGTTGTCAAGGAATGTGGCTTCCAGGTCCTCCCAAGAACCGATTGAGTCTGCTGGCAAGCTGTTAAGCCAATGCCGGGCCGGTCCCTTAAGTTTGAGTGGGAGGTATTTGATGGCGTGTAGATCATCCGCGGGCCATGTGGATATGAAGGAGATAATCCTCGATCCATACCGCAGGATCTGTTGTGCCATCGTACGATTCGATGTTTACGGGTTTGAAGCCCTCAGGGATTTTATGATCCATTACTTCATCTGTGAAGCATAGTGGGTGTGCGGCGCCTCTGTATTGGGCTATATCACGACGCAGCTCGAAGGAGCTTTGTCTGTTGAGTTCGCCCGGCGGATTTATTGCATCGGAGTGACGATCACCGTCACGTGCCAGTGGGGCGCCTGCGCGATCCGTAGATCGATCTTGTTTGCTTGCCTTGTCCTCCAGTATGTCGCGAGGTCGGGCGCATTTTCCGTGCCTTAGTATGCTTGCGGCGTCGGGGCATGGCTTGAGTGGAGGGCAGAGAGGCCTCTCTGTCGCCGGCCACGAGGTGGCCGGTCGGCCATGTCATGCGCTGGTGATGTAGGTGCTTCCTCCTCTAGTCGGGGTAGCAGCCTGCGCTTTGGGTAACTCTTGGAGGGGCGTTCGAGTTCATACTCTTCGGCCGCAAGGACTTCAGTCCATCTGTCAGCTAGCAAATCCTGATCAGCTCTAAGCTGTTGCTGCTTTTTTCTTGAGGCTGCTGCCGTGGCATTAAGCTGCGTTTAAAACGCTCTTGTTTCGGCGAGATCCTCCTGGCAGACGAACCTCGTCGTCGTCGAGGCTTGGCCTCCCTCTCTTCGGAGGGAGGCGTATAATATCGTCCTTCAACCTCTTGGTCCGCCGCCCTCTCGTGAGGGCTGGCTTCTCTGTCCCCTGTGGCTGAATCTTGCTGGGAGGGGGTGTTCTTCGGCGCATCCGGAGTAGTATTATCTCCCATGCCGGAATCATGGTTTTTGCTTTGCCGGGATTTAGAGCGGCGCCGCTGACGCTGGCGCTTGGGCTGTTTCTTAGAGGTATCGTCCCCCGCTATTCCATCGCCATCTCCATCCTTTGGAGTGTCCACGATATATATGTCACATGACGAGGTGGCCTTCCAGTGCCCTACAGGTGCTGGTTCTTGTTCGTCTCCTGCATCGTCGTCCATGCCGTCGATGTCTTCGGAGTCAAAGTCAAGCATGTCGGTTAAGTCGTCGATAATGGCTACGAAGTGGGTGGTGGGTGGGTTTTGAATTTCTTCATCGTCCATATCCCAACTTTGCTGACCGTACTCTGGCCAGGGCTCTCCTAATAAAGAGAGAGACTTTAGAGAATTCAGGATGTCGCCGAAGGGCGAGTGCTGAAAGATGTCCGTGGCGGTGAACTCCATTATTGGCGCCCAATCGGATTCGATCGGCAGGGGCGCGGGGGGCTCGGAGTTCGGAGAGGAATCCGGCTCCTCGGAGTCACGGGCCATGCGGAGTGCGGGGCTGGAGTTCGGCTCGATCGCCTCTGAGATCGCAGCCCCTGAGGCAGCGTCCAACCGCTGATCCTCGATCGGCGCAGTAGGCTCCGAATCAATGGTCGGAACCGATGCGTGTGCGGCCTCCAAGGCGCTGTTCGGCGGCAGAGCTATATCATGCCCATCGAGACAGTGCGGCGCGCTTGGCTGTGGCTCGAATCCGTCGAAGATCAAGTCCCCGCGGATGTCAGCCGTGTAGTTTAGGCTTCCAAACCTGACCTGATGGCCAGGGGCGTAGCTTTCGATCTGCTCAAGGTGGCCAAGCGAATTGCCGCAGTGCGAAGCCGCCGAAGACGAAGATCTGTCCGGGGAGAAAAGTCTCACCCTGGACTGCATCGTTGTTGATGATCGAAGGAGCCATCGGGCCTAAAAGCGACGACACAGAGGAACTCTCAATGAAAGCACCAATGTCGGTGTCAAAACCGGCGGATCTCGGGTAGGGGGTCCCGAACTGTGCGTCTAGGCGGATGGTAACAGGAGACAAGGGACACAATGTTTTACCCAGGTTCGGGCCCTCTTGATGGAGGTAAAACCCTACGTCCTGCTTGATTAATATTGATGATATGGGTAGTACAAGAGTAGATCTACCACGAGATCAAGGAGGCTAAACCCTAGAAGCTAGCCTATGGTATGATTGTTGTATGATGAAGTTGTCCTATGGACTAAAACCCTCCGGTTTATATAGACACCGGAGAGGGTTAGGGTTACACAAAGTCGGTTACAATGGTAGGAGATCTTGAATATCCGCATCGCCAAGCTTGCCTTCCACGCCAAGGAAAGTCCCATCCGGACACGGGACGAAGTCTTCAATCTTGTATCTTCATAGTCCTGGAGTCCGGCTGAAGGTATAGTCCGGCTACCCGAACACCCCCTAATCCAGGACTCCCTCGACTGTGGTCACGGTACGGCAGACTGATTTTCGGTAGCTGAGGAGCGGAGTCCACTCCTCTGATTGAGAATGGGTAACCCGCCTAACACGGAAGAGTAAGGACGTAGCCTTGGTA
>NC_053024.1:271098565-271111767 GCF_003073215.2 Triticum urartu | reverse complement strand
AAAGAGTGGGATCCAGGGAACCAGGTATGAAGCCTTTGCTCTTCAGAAAGTACTTTTGTGTATCATACCAGGCCCTAGGGGCTTGTTTGAGGCCATACAGTGCCTTGTTGAGCTTGTATACCATATCAGGATGTTTTGGATTTTCAAAACCAGGTGGTTGTGCAACATACACTTCTTCTTCAATCTTGCCATTGAGAAAGGCACTTTTCACATCCATTTGATATAGAAGTATGTTATGATGATTTGCATAGGCCAGCAGTATGCGTATGGCTTCAAGCCTAGCCACAGGAGCAAAAGTTTCATCGAAGTCAATGCCCTCTACTTGAGTATATCCTTGAGCAACGAGACGAGCTTTGTTTCTGACAACTTGACCATGCTCATCTTGCTTGTTGCGGTATATCCATTTGGTGCCTATTATGTTGTGCTTCCGTGGACCGGGACGCTTAACCAGTTCCCATACATTATTCAGCTCAAACTGTTGAAGCTCTTCTTTCATAGCTTGAATCCATTCAGGTTCCATGAAGGCTTCTTCAACTTTCTTGGGTTCTGATATTGAGACGAATGCGAAATGCCCACAGAAGTTTGCTAGTTGAGTTGCCCTTGAACGAGTGAGTGGACCAGGTGCATTGATGCTGTCAAGTATTCTGTCAATCTGCACTTCATTTGCAACACGAGGATGTATAGGGCGAAGACTTTGCTCTTGCTGATCTGCGTTGTTGTTTGGAGGAATGTCTTCATGCTGAGCATTGTCTTCATGTTGATCAGGTGCTGAGATGATGAGTTCTTCTTCAGGATGAGCTTCAGAAGGCATAATCTCTCCAGTTCCCATAAGCTTGATTGATTCACTAGCTGGGACTTCATCTAGCACATTTGGCAGTTGCTCTCTTTGTGAACCATTTGTTTCATCAAACCGCACATCCACTGTTTCGACCACTTTGTAATGGAAGAGATTGAAGACTCTGTAGGAGTGTGAATCCTTTCCATATCCAAGCATAAAGCCCTCATGTGCTTTTGGTGCAAACTTTGAGGTGTGATGTGGGTCCTTGATCCAGCACTTTGCGCCAAATACTCTGAAGTAACTGACATTTGGCTTCTTGCCAGTTAGGAGTTCATAAGATGTCTTGTTCAGAAGCTTGTGAAGATAAACACGATTGATTGTATGGCATGCAGTGTCAATGCTTCAGTCCAGAATTTTCTTGGAGTCTTGTATTCATCTAGCATTGTTCTGGCCATCTCAATGAGTGTTCTGTTCTTGCGTTCGACGACGCCATTCTGCTGTGGCGTGTACGGAGCTGAGAATTCATGTGTGATGCCCAAGGTATCAAGATATGTATCAAGGCCAGTGTTCTTGAATTCAGTGCCATTGTCACTTCTGATGTGCTTTATCTTGGCGCCAAAATTGTTCATAGCTCGATTGGCGAAGCGTCTGAAGACATCCTGCACTTCAGTCTTGTAAAGGATTATGTGCACCCAAGTATATCTAGATAATCATCAACAATGACGAAGCCATAGAGGCAAGCAGTAGTAGTAAAGTTGAGTAATGAGTGGGACCGAAAAGATCCATGTGGAGCAGTTCGAAGGGTCGAGTGTGTCATGATTGTCTTCGAGGGATGCTTGGCCCTCGTCATCTTTCCTGCTTCACAGGCACCGCATAAGTGATCTTTCTTGAACTTGACGCCCTCGATGCCTATGACATGCTTCTTCTTTGCAAGGGTGTGGAGGTTCCTCATGCCAGCATGCCCTAGCCTCCGATGCCAGAGCCAGCATTCTGAAGCTTTTGCTAAGAAGGATACCGCAAGTGTCCTGCTGAGAAATCTACCACGTACAAATCACCTTTCCGATACCCTTCAAACACTAGAGATTTGTCAGATTCCATTAGCACCAGGCAGCGATATTTTCCAAACATTACAATCATATTCAGATCGCAAAGCATTGAGACAGACATTAAGTTGAAGCCAAGGGATTCAACAAGCATGACTTTATCCATGTGTTGATCCTTTGAGATTGCAACTCTACCTAGACCCAATACCTTACTTTTACCAGTGTCAGCAAATGTGATGTGGCTCTTGTCGGATGGACGTAATGTTGAGTCCATAAGAAGGCTTCTTCTGCCAGTCATGTGATTTGTACACCCACTGTCAATAATCCATTCTGAAGACGCTGGTGTCGTACCCTACAGTGCAGTTAGGGGGATAGGCTTCACGAAGAGCATTGTGAAGCAAAAACATTTGACGAACCAGTGGGTTATGAAAGCTTAGATCCAGATTAGGACTAATAGGGAGAGTAGCAAGCGATTCAGGAACGAAGTACATAGTAAGACCATTCGGGCATTTGATCTTGCGCCCTACAAGATGTTTAAGGTCCCCAGCAATAGCGTCAGACGATTTTGGTTTTCTGCTGGAGACCTTTCCCTGCAAAAGAGAGTTAAGCTTTCTTAACCACCCACATCTTCAAGGGTGGCTTAGAAGCAATAAGTCTAAGTGCAGCATCTGAGAATTTTGGCTTTGAAGCCTTAGCAAACAGTCTAGCAGGTGGACAATAATACTCATAGAATAAGCAGAATAATTTTTGGTCACATGAACATTTCGATGAACCGCTCTCATACTTCATATGCCTGAGTATGGTTTCCCTGCAAAACATTTGTTAGTGTGACTCAGGTGAGTCCTCTGTTTGTATGAATTGGACCGTATGAAGCCTTTGGTCTGAGGTTTGTCTTCTTCAAGTGAGGTGTCATGAAGACATTCACAGGAAGATTTTCCAGACACTTTTTGGAAACCCAGATCTTCTTCATAGGCGGTCCATTCCTGCAGTTAGTACCAATGTACCTGGCAAACACTTCACCATTCTGATTCTTAAACAGTTTATAGTTTGCATCAAAGGATTCATCAATGATAATGGGGTTAGCACAAGTGAAGCCAGATAAGTTGGATGGATCTGCTGAAAGTTCCTTTGCAGCAACCCATGTGGTTTTGGGGTACTGCTCAGGTTTCCAGTAAGAGCCATCTGCATTGATTTTCCTCACAAATCCAACACCCTCTTTCCTAGGGTTTCGGTTCAGGATCTGCTTCTTGAGGACATCACATAGTGTCTGATGCCCTTAAGGACTTTTGTACATCCCTGTTTCAAGCAATGTCTTCAACCTAGCATTCTCATCAGCAATAGCAGTGGTATCCTCAGCAGAGGGGTTAGTTACCACATCAACAGTTGAAGATATTGCAACAGCTAGCAGTGAACATTCAGCAACAGAAGTAGCATTATCATGCTCAATGCATTTAAGACATGGTGGTTCAAATCCTTCCTGAGCGGGACTGATCTGTTCGGCGCGAAGTGACTCGTTTTCCTTTTGAAGATCTTCATGAGCCGCTCTCAATTTCTCAAGTTCTTGCTTCCTTTGAAGATAATCATAGGAAAGCTTTTCATGAGTTGTTGAGAGAGTATCATGACGATCTTCAAGTTCCTGATACTTAACGTGAAGATTTTTTATGTCTTCAATTAAGGATTCAGATCGAGTCATTTCAGCACCCAACAGATCATCGCTTCTGTCTAACAGTTTTTGAATATGTTCCATAGCTTTCTTGTTCAGTTGCAATTTTAGCAAGTGTTTTGTAGCTGGTTTGAACCACAATCAGAGTCATCGTCACTGATGTTTGATAGTGAGTAGTGCGTGTGTTTACCTTGGCACCGCGTGCCATGAAGCAGTAGGTAGGAGCGGAGTGAGTCCTTGTCATTTGCATCGGTGTCGGTGATGAAGTCATTGTCTTCAGTGTTGAAGATGGACTTGGCGACACGTATGCTGTAGCCAGACTTGCGCAATGCCAGAATCGGACTCCTCCTCAGACTCCACCTCCGCCTCCTCAGAAGCGGACTCCTTCTCTGAATCCATTTCCTTGCCAACAAACGCACGTGCCTTGCCAGATGAGCTCTTCTTGTGTGATGAAGACTTTGAGGAAGACTTGGAAGAAGACTTTGAGTATTTCTTCTTCTTCTTGTCGTCAGAATCATATTCCTTGCTCTTCTTCTTCCTTTTTCTCATTGTCCCACTGTGGACACTCAGAGATGAAGTGCCAGTTTCTTGCACTTGTGGCATGTTTTCTTCTTGTAGTCATGAGCAGAAGCTTCATCATTCCTTGAGCTTGATCGTGAAGACTTTCTGAAGCCTTTCTTCTTGGTGAATTTTTGGAACTTCTTCACAAGCATGCAAGTTTTCCAATGTCTTCAGGATCATCAGAACTGCAGTCAGATTCTTCTTCAGATGAGGAAGCTTTTGCCTTCAAGGCACGAGTTCGCCATAGTTTGGACCGTAGATATTCTTTTCTCAGAAAGCTGAAACTCATGTGTGTTGAGCCTCTCAAGTATGTCAGACGGATCGAGTGTCTTGAAATCAGGACGTTCTTGAATCATCAGGGCCAGGATGTCAAACGAACTATCAAGTGATCTCAGCAGCGTTTTGACGATTTCATGTTTGGTGATTTCAGTGGCGCCGAGGGCTTGAAGCTCATTTGTGATGTTAGTGAGTCTATCAAATGTGTGCTGGACATTCTCATTGTCATTTCGCTTGAAGCGGTTGAAGAGATTGTGAAGGACACTGATTCGTTGATCTCTCTGGGCTGAGATGCCTTCATTGACCTTGGAGAGCCAGTCCCAGACCAGTTTGGATGTCTTCAAGGCACTCACACGGCCATACTGTCCTTTGGTCAGATGACCACAGATGATGTTCTTGGCAGTAGAGTCCAGTTGAACGAATTTCTTGACATCAGCAGCAGTGACACCTTCTCCAGCCTTGGGAACGCCGTTCTCGACGACATACCATAGGTCGACGTTAATGGCTTCAAGATGCATGCGCATCTTATTCTTCCAGTAGGGATATTCAGTTCCATCGAAGACGGGGCACGCCAGGGAGACTTTATTATCCCTGCAGTCGACATAGCTAAAACTCCAGGTGGTTAAACCGAATCACACAGAACAAGGGCACCTTGCTCTGATACCAATTGAAAGTGCGTTATATCGACTAGAGGGGGGGTGAATAGGCGATTTTTATGAAAGTCTTCAAAACTGGAGTTATGAAGACAACCAGTGAAGATTATGCCTATTACTATGCAGCGGAAGTTAGATTACACTAGGCCAGCCATGGTCATGTATTCAATAGAGTGAAAGCACAGTGACAAACAGCTTCAGTGTAATAAGGATCAAGTAGGAAGAAGTTATGAAGCCAAACAGATCATGCATTCACGTTGTGAAGACAAATGATAAAGCAAGCACGCAATGACTTCACAATGAGTAACAGCAAGAGAAGGAAGTGAAGATGAAACCAGTGACTCGTTGAAGACAATGATATGTTGGACCAGTTCCAGTTGCTGTGACAACTGTACGTCTGGTTGGAGCGGCTAGGTATTTAAACCTTAGGACACACAGTCCCGGACACCCAGTCCTGAACACACAGTTCAGGACACCAAGTCCTCACCGTATTCTCCTTGAGCTAAGGTCACTTAGTCCTCGCCCAATCACTCTGGTAAGTCTTCAAGGTAGACTCCCAAACCTTCACAGACTTCGTTCACTGGCAATCCACAATGTCTCTTGGATGCTCTGAACGCGACGCCTAACCGTCTGGAGGATTCACAGTCCTCAAGTGTAATAAGTCTTCAGATCACACAGACAAGAAGACTTAAGTGATGCCCAATTTACTCTGGCTCTGGGTGGTTAGGGCTTTCTCCTCACTAGGAATTTTCTCTCAAAGGCTTCGAGGTGGGTTGCTCTCAAACGACAAAAGCCGTGCACTGAAATCTGAGCAGCCAACCGTTTATGGTTGTGGTGGGCTATTTATAGCCACTTGGCAACCCGACCTGATTTGTCCGAAATGACCCTGGGTCACTAAGGAACTGACACGTGTCTCAACGGTCAGATTTCAAACTCTCATGGCAACTTTACTTGGGCTACAAGCAAAGCTGACTTGTCCGGCTCTGGACAAGATTTGCTCTCATTGTCTTCACTCGAAGACATAGGTTTTTAGGCATCACTTAGTCATTCTGACTGTTCTCCTGGACCCCACTTAACAGTACGGTGGTTCCTATGACTCAACAAAAATAAAAAGAACTACGAAAGATCTAAGTCTTCGAGTTCCATAGGCTTCATAACGTGTCTTCTTGTCATAGTCTTCAATGTGAATATCTTCATATACCACCTTTGACTTCAATGTCTTCATACATTTTTAGGGGTCATCTCTGGTAGTAAAACCGAATCAATGAGGGACTTCTACCTGTGTTATCCTGCAATTCTCACAAACACATTAGTCCCTCAACTAGGTTTGTCGTCAATACTCCAAAACCAACTAGGGGTGGCACTAGATGCACTTACAATACAGAGAAACTAAGTTCATTGATGTGCAAGGGAAATCAAGTCATCACAATTTTTGGACACGATACGATCATGAAACAATTTGCATTGGGTATTGAAATGATCACGTTCATTGCAAAGTTCACAAGTACTAAGAAAGTTTAAATTTTCAGCACAAACATCTAGCCTTTCTTGCAACCATTTAGTTTCCAAATACTTATGCCTCTTGCAAAATCTATCTTCCCTGTTTGGTATGTACTTGCAAACTCTATGCACTCCACAAAAATCGACATGCTTATAAGAGATATTTTCATCATGACTAGTGCAATCATCATTAGTACTATGGATATTCAAAGAGTTCATACTAATAACATTGCAATCATGCTCATCATTCAAAGATTTAGTGCCAAACATTTTATAGACTTCTTCTTCTAGCACTTGAGCACAATTTTCTCCATTTTCACTGAAAGATATTAAAAAGATGAAGCGTATGAGGCAAACTCAATTCCATTTTTGTAGTTTTCTTTTATAAACTAAACTAGTATAAAACAAGAAACTAAAAGATTCGATTGCAAGATCTAAAGATATACCTTCAAGCGCTAACCTCCCCGGCAACGGCGCCAGAAAAGAGCTTGATGTCTACTACACAACCTTCTTCTTGTAGACGTTGTTGGGCCTCCAAGTGCAGAGGTTTGTAGGACAGTAGCAAATTTCCCTCAAGTGGATGACCTAAGGTTTATCAATCCGTAGGAGGCGTAGGATGAAGATGGTCTCTCTCAAGCAACCCTGCAACCAAATAACAAAGAGTCTCTTGTGTCCCCAACACACCCAATACAATGGTAAATTGTATAGGTGCACTAGTTCGGCGAAGAGATGGTGATACAAGTGCAATATGGATGGTAGATAAAGGTTTTTGTAATCTGAAATATAAAAACAGCAAGGTAACTAATGATAAAAGTGAGCAAAACGGTATTGCAATGCGTTGAAACAAGGGCTAGGGTTCATTCTTTCACTAGTGCAAGTTCTCTCAACAATAATAACATAATTGGATCATATAACTATCCCTCAACATGCAACAAAGAGTCACTCCAAAGTCACTAATAGCGGAGAACAAACGAAGAGATTATGGTAGGGTACGAAACCACCTCAAAGTTATCCTTTCTGATCGATCTATTCAAGAGTCCGTGTTAAAATAACATGAAGCTATTCTTTCCGTTCAATCTATCATAGAGTTCGTACTGGAATAACACCTTAAGACACAAATCAACCAAAACCCTAATGTCACCTAGATACTCCAATGTCACCTCAAGTATCCGTGGGTATGATTATACGATATGCATCACACAATCTCAGATTCATCTATTCAACCAACACAAAGAACTTCAAAGAGTGCCCCAAAGTTTCTACCGAGAGTCAAGACGAAAACGTGTGCCAACCCCTATGCATAAGTTCACGGAACTCGCAAGTTGATCACCAAAACATACATCAAGTGGATCACGTGATATCCCATTGTCACCACAGATAAGCACATGCAAGACATACATCAAGTGTTCTCAAATCCTTAAAGACTCAATCCGATAAGATAACTTCAAAGGGAAAACTCAATTCATCACAAGAGAGTAGAGGGGGAGAAACATCATAAGATCCAAATATAATAGCAAAGCTCGCGATACATCAAGATCGTACCACTAAGAACACGAGAGAGAGAGAGATTCAAACACATAGCTACTGGTACATACCCTCGGCCCTCGAGGGTGGACTACTCCTTCTCGTCATGGAGAACGCCAGGATGATGAAGATGGCCACCGGAGAGGGATTCCCCCCTCCGGCAGGATGCTAGAACGGGTCTAGATTGGTTCTCGGTGGCTATGGAGGCTTCTGGCGGCGGAACTCCCGATCTATTCTGCTCTCTGATGTTTTTAGGGTATATGGACATATATAGGCGAAAGAAGTCGGTCAGGACCGAGGGCCATGAGGTGGGCGCGGCCCCAGGGTAGCTGCCAGCGGCTGCGGCCTCCCTTGCACTCATTGGCGACAGGTCGAGTTCTCCAGAGTAGACTCCCGTTCTCCTCGATGTCCTTGAGAAAGTTTCCTAACCGTTCTCTGGCGCGTGATTTATTTTCGTATCCGGAAGTTTGTGGACTCCTTTGATATTATTTTCTTCGAAACCTAAATAGGGCCCATAATACAGCATTTTGCGGGGTTTTGCGCTCCCGTAATACGGTTAGTTCCAAAAAATAACTATAGGTCTATAATAACCATCAAATCCAAAACGCGGTAATAATAGATACAATCAAAATTATGATAGCGACAGATGTTGCATGCAACACTTCCTGAAACAAGCATATAAGTTGTTATACGACCTTATACAGTTATACTTCTTACCCAAAGGATCTTTATATCCAAAAGACACAAAATATTTCGACTGTTGAAAATTACTTTAACTGTTGATCTGATGTCGAAGTAATTGCTGCATCGCCACCAAAACCCACCATCTCTTAAGCTAAAGTAGACCGAGCTAACCCCTATTATTAGCATATTACTAAGATAAACAGAAGGCACTGTAGAATCATTTAGGACGTGAGCTTGTCAATCTGAATGTGGAGGGACACAGCTTAGCCCCGGCCAGCTTGGGCGGAACTGTGAAGAAGGTCAGCTCCTGCACGTGACATCGGGATCCTTGCTGCTTGTCACTCCATTTCCACCTTGACGGCAACGGTCCTACCTTTGGGCTCCCAGCGGCGGGCCGTTCGCCCACAGCTTGGCTACGTAGTGCGGAAGTGGGGACAACCCCGCTCTGACGCAGACGACCGACATGGCGATAGGCGTGCCGATGTCAAGCATGCCGCCGACCAAGAAAAACGCGCAATAGCCTCCTCCTGCCACGAAACGCAAGAGGCCATGGCTCTGGACAGTGGCACTTGCAACTAGAGCGAACCTTGCCGTATTGCCTCTCTGATGCATCGCATGGATGCTGGCGCTGAATTGTGTGGGAGAGCCGCCGGCGTTTCGCAGAATCGGAACGGCCGGGCATTTGGCATTTGAGCTGGGGGCCGCGCGAGCGACAACGTCTGGTGATCCGGGAGCTTGTGTAAGTACCGACCCATCGCAATTCTGGCACTGCCGCTGGTTCCCGGGGCGCTCGACGCGGCAGTCCGCGCAGGCCAGGTGCCTCCCTTGCACTGCACAAATCAATCGAAACACATCAATCAAGAAACCTGCACCTTGCTCGATCAGCCGAAACGGAGGTGTATTCGAACCTCATACACTGGAGGCTTCAAGGGGCGGAGGCACAAGGGGCAGTGGAAAGGTGAGGTCCATCGAGACCATAGAGAGCTCCATCGTCGGGTCCTGTTCCGTCTGCATGATCTCCCTCCTCGGAATTCCACCATTCCTCGTGCACAACCATCTCTCGCTTTATTAGGGCCGGGGCATTACAAAGCTTTACCGTCACATATTCATACTACTTCAAGGTGCATTAAATCAACACATGCAAGTATCAAAAGGAGAGTCACGGCATGCATGCATGCGTTGTAATTAATGCATCGGTAAACGCAAATTATTGAAATATATCGAGTGCAGTGCTTTGATGTGTCGCGTCAACTCGTACAAGACCGAGAAGTTTGATTACTACAACGCCCTCTCGCTTAACCGCACCTGCCTTTGGCTGATGACAGGTGGCCACCGGCCCACCTATCATTACACGCAAAGGCAGGAGCAGTAAGTCAATGAAGCTGCGTCCATCCTCGCCCATGAGCGTGGTGGCTGGCGGGACTAGGAGCAGCTTTCATGCTACACGCTCTCCCTCCTGCATGCGGCGGTGGAAATGGCACAGTTAATCTGGTTTGAATGCCCAGGCACTGTATACCCTCACTTGTGATAGTACTTCCATAGTTTTGACTTTCCTGAAGATCGCGAAGCGTCAGATCTGTAGCCAGAAACAAGGGCAATGTTGTGAGAGTAGTTGGAGACGTATCATGTACCGTGCCTGTAAGCTTTAAAATTGTTAGGGTCGGCTCCATGTTTTTTATTAAAATAATCTTCTGGCCCTACCTGTCATCCGGGTGATTGTAGTTTGCACGCTCATCTGGTCAAGACAAGAATATATATTTTAATTTGTGGTGGGGTATGTTAGAGATTGCAGCAAATGGAGTATTGTACACTGCGGGTATGTCAACCCGTACAATGCAGGAGAAGCTTGATTTTACTACTCGCCTTCTCCCTCGCCCATGCGCGCGGTGGCTCAGCAGAGAGGACAGCTTTTGCTTATAGTTACTACAACAAGCTATCCCTCCCGCTCGCGGTGGACGCAGCAGTGGATTCGATACTGTAGAAGCAGCAGTAGTACATCATTGTTCTCTTCTCGAAGAGGCGAAGAGCCAAGCGCAACCCGAACGTGTGGCAGTTTCGAACCTTGGAGCACGCATATAGCCAGGCTCTTGCATGAGACAAAATTGCTATGTGAGCCCAGTATTACTTGCTAGTATAGCCCTGTAAACCAGAAAGGAGTATTTGCCTTTCTAGAGATTTCAACAAAGTGACTAGACTACACCGAGAAAGAGTACATATGGAGCAAAAATGAGTGAATCTATACCATAAATAAATACGTAGTTCTCTCGTTTTCCTCTCCGCCTTTGTCGCGGTGCACAATAGGCACCATAGGCACCTCGTGTCGTCGACGGGAACGTCTCCTGACACGGATAGACGCGAGCGGCAGTCGCCTCCATAGGTGCTTGAGGCCTGTTTGGTTCATAAGTCCTAGGACTTTTTCTAGTCCCAACTAAAAAGTCCCTAGTCCTAGTTTTTTAGCTGGGTTAGAGCAAACTAGCTCAAACTAACCCCTCCTGTTTGGATAATTTGAGGCTATTTCAACCCAAACTAGCTCTAACTCAGGGATCCAAACAAAGAGGAGTAGTACTGTACATGCTACAGTCTGACCGTAGCACATTGTTTTTATGGCCATATCAGCACATTGTTTTTACTGCTGATTCACTGGGCTACCATGGTTCGCACTCCTGTGCCGTGGTTCACACTCCTCCTACGTACTTCACGACATGTGGGAGAGCCAGCATCCGGGTCGACGTGTCATGCACCAGATTAGAGTGCGGAACAGAAGGGGGGCATCACCCCGGTCGTACCGCCAGTAATTCATGACTATAGTGAGTAGTCATATCACAAGTCTTTCCAGCAGTAACGCCATCAAATCGACACAGCCCCTTTCCAGCAGTAAGTAAGTTGAATCCGCTACTCCCTCACCCTCCTCTCTCTGTCAAACCGCCTACGCGAAAACTGCCGCGTACTGCCCGGAAAAGCCCCGCCCTCAACTTTTAACTACGCGAAAATAGTTCGAGCTTGTTCGTTCTATATAAATACTAGTACTGTTTATTCACCCGTGGGTTGGTTAAATGAATGGAGGGCCGGGGAGCACAAGTGAACAATACTATACTACTACTACCTCCGTCCTAGTTTATTGGTCCCCATTGTATATTGTGTCAAATTTTGACTATAGATTGAACTAACAAAATGTTCATGCGTGTACCAAAAATTATATCATTGATAACTATGTTGAAATACAAATCAACGATAATTTTTGTTGCATGCATTAACATTTTCTTAGCTAAATATTTGGTCAAAATTTGGCATGAACTACAAAGGTGACCTATAAACCAGGACGGAGGTAGTAGTAGTAAGTAGGAGTCGTACAGTTACTCACCTTAAATAGAGAGTTTCTTTTCTTTAATGCCACGTACACAAATTGAAACGCTTGTTGTGGAGAGAAAAAGATAATCACTCCACTATATATGTACGCAGGGGCCTGAGCGCTTGCTTTACTAGGGTTGCTCTCTTCATTCTCTCATCCTCTCCAGATATAAACAAGACAGCGTAGCGACATTTTCTCTCTGCTCCGCTGGTCACAGATCCGGCCGGATCCCTTCGGCTGGTGTGTGTAGAGGACTAGGTGCATCGTTCACGCGGTCATCGCCGGCGAGGGAGGAAACCACAGCTGCCGGAGGGGCCCGATCCTCTGCCCGTGCCATTCTCTCCGACACAGCGCCGGCTCGGGAGGTCCTCCGA
Source organism: Triticum urartu (assembly GCF_003073215.2). Classification (NCBI taxonomy): domain Eukaryota; kingdom Viridiplantae; phylum Streptophyta; class Magnoliopsida; order Poales; family Poaceae; genus Triticum; species Triticum urartu. The sequence continues at coordinate 271,099,362 of NC_053024.1, read as the reverse complement.
CCCTTCTTCCTCCCTGCCGTATTGTCCGCAGATCCGACCTGCCGCCGCCGACATCCCGGACCCTCAGGTATAAGTTCTTCGAAAGCGGCCTTGCTCTACTGCCCCAGCTCCCCACGTGTCTGCATGTGCATCTTTTTCTACTCCCATCAGCTCTTCCAAAGCCACCTAAATTTTTAGTATTATTAGAGGTAAAGCTACTTCATGCATTCGAATCTAGGACTTGGTTCAAACAACGAAGAAAGGGGGAAAGTTGTAGCATGAATCTAGGACTTGATTCAAAGAGGAAATAATATGGTGAAAGTAGTAGAGACCGGATACCCAACCGGTCTCTTGGTTGAAAAGGGAAATAATGGGAAAACGCAGTACAAACTGATAAGGAACAGATCTATTATTGGTTGAAAAAAGGATAGAAAGTGGCGGCTGGTGGACAAGTCAACAGAGTATGTCCAGGATTAGATTTGTTGCCCTCACATAGTAAAAGGTCTCCAGGATTAGAATTGCTGCCCTCACATAGTAAAAGGTCTCCAGGATTAGATTTGCTGCCCTCACATAGTAAAAGGTCTCCAGGATTAGATTTGCTGCCCTCACATAGTAAAAGGTCTCCAGGATTAGATTTGCCTCACATAGTAAAAGGTCTCAGGATTAGATTTGCTGCCCTCACATAGTAAAAGGTCTCCAGGATTAGATTTTTGCCCTCACATAGTAAAAGGTCTCCAGGATTAGATTTGCTGCCCTCACATAGTAAAAGGTCTCCAGGATTAGATTTGCTGCCCTCACATAGTACAATGGCACTCCTC
>NC_053024.1:271087111-271097565 GCF_003073215.2 Triticum urartu | reverse complement strand
GGAACCGATGTGCTAGGGTTAGGGTAAAACCAAAACTCGGTTTGACCGATTACTCAAACTCGGTGGGACCGATTTGGGTAATAAGCGAAACAGAGAGTTGGCCAAGCAAACTCGGTGGGGCCGATTGCATATCTCGGTGGGACCGAAAATATTGCAACAGGTAACAGAGAGTTTGCAAGCCCATCTCGGTGAGACCGAGATCCCATCGGTGAGACCGAACTGATTAGGGTTTCTGGCAGTGGCTATGTTAACTGAACTCGGTGGCTCCGGATAGAAAGAATCGGTGGGGCGAGTTTGACTTTTGGTTTAGGTCATATGTGGATGTGGGAAGGTAGTTGAGGGTTTTGGAGCATATCACTAAGCACTTTGCAACACCTCATCCCCTCTTGATAGTATTGGCTTTTCTATAGACTCAATGTGATCTTGGATCACTAAAATAGAAAATGTAGAGTCTTGATCTTGAAGCTTGAGCCAATCCTTTGTCCTTAGCATCTTGAAGGGGTTCCACATCCTCTAGTCCATGCCACTCCATTATTGAACTTATCTGAAACATACTAGGTAAAAGTGTTAGTCCAACAAGAGATATGTTGACATTAATTACCAAAACCACCCAGGGAGCACTTGTGCTTTCAGAGCTTTATAGTCCGGCTGTGGGCCTGGCGACGCCCTTCCGAACAGCTTCTTTGGCCTGGTGAGGCGGCTTGTGGATGCCTGCCCGCGGCTAGAGGTCGTCAAGCGATCTGTCTGCATTGAAGGTGCACGCCAGGATTTCGCCCGTGTGAAATTGCAGTGGGTCAAGCTAGACGCCGTTAAGATGATCAAGGAGGGGCCGTCGGAGGGAAAGGAGCATCGCCACCCCGAGATGTACTACGAGGGTGTTCTGCCAGGTGCCCGTCTCATCGCGGATGAGTGCTCAAAACATGTAATATTTGAATGAGACTTGCTCATTTTATCCTGTATTTATGAAAACTTGTTTCATATGTGCTATGCAACGCTTGTTTGAATTTAAAATATTACCTTCTGTTTGGTTGTTTATCCAATCTGAGAGATGGCTAGTCCTCGGCTACTGCCCCCATGCCGCGAGTGCTGGGGTGTTCGGGATAAACCTGAGCACTCTTGTTCCCATGTTTGGGTCCTTCGAGGAAGGTGCTCAGCACAGCGAACAAGGCAACCGGACTAATAATGCTTTATCACTCTCACTTAGCCATAGAATTCTATAATTTTAAATTTCGGCGAAGCCCCTAGTATTCGGAAGGCCGAATTTGGGGCGCGATACACGCCTTTAAGCCGGACAGGGCCGGCCCCTCGCTCTAAGCGGCATAAGTCTTTAGGGACTCGAAAACCTCGCCGAACAGCGACCAGTCTCTCGCCTTATCATGACAGTCAGTTTTAGCTTTCTCTATTGAGGTGCTGAACCCAGCAGAACCGGGGCACAATCGCAGTAGTTCTCCTAGCGCTACCTTATCCGATAGAGCGCAACATAAGGTACCAAAACATAGGAGCCGGGCAAACCCAACATTTAACCAAAGACATGATTCAGAGCTGATGCATATAATGCTATAAGTTCGGGGTGCCGCACTTGTGAAAGTGTTCGGACTTTTCACATCATATTGTGAGGTACGTAAGCCCCTGGTGTATTAGCCGTACCAAGGTGTACGGTTGCAAGGCATCATTAATGAACACATAGATATATATAACAAGAATGCAATAATAGTCGTAATGTCATGCATTGTTTATTAAAAAATTGTGTTAAAGCAGAGTGATACAGATAGTGCGATAAGCAAAGACTAGGACTATGTCCCTTCCAAGGGCAAGCTGAGGAATGATATTAAATCGAATATTTCGCTCATTACTGTAATCAACCTGGGAATTTTGTGGTATGACGTAGCTGTCTGCCTCCTTGGTTGCTGCATCATGTGTTCGGAAATAGTGCTGCCGGACAGTGTTTCCAGAGATTAAGGTCCTGAAAAAAAGAAACATAACCAAACGGGAAGCCCCTAGTGCGGTTTAAGCCGCGTCTTGGGGCGTGCCGCAGTTGTGCCCCCCTCCCCACCTGTGCCCATGGTATTTTCAATGCGTAATTATGTACGCGCGGCACGAGTTTCGCCGTTGGGCTGGGATTGGGGTGGCCGCCGTATTGCTACGCGAGCTCAGATCGCGCCAGGCGGTCTATTTGTCGATTGCCCCGAGCGCACTTGAAGGAATCCTTCTCTTTTTGCGCCGAACTGGTTGATTGCCTTGAGAGGCTACTTTGCGCTTCTGCTCCGAGGGCCGCAGTGTGCTCCTCTGTTCGGAGAGAGCGCTCTGTGTTTCTGAAAGTGCGTTATATCGACTAGAGGGGTGAATAGGCGATTTTTATGGAAGTCTTCAAAACGTGGAAGTTATGAAGACAAACGATAGAAATAAACCTATTACCATGCAGCGGAAGGTAGACTACACTAGGCAAGCCATAGTCAAGTATTCAATGGAGTGAAAGCACAATGACTAATAGCAGCAATGTAGTAAGGATCAGGTAGGAAGATATTATGAAGCCAAACAGAAAACGCAGTCACTCAGTGAAGATAAAAGATAGTGCAATCATACAATGACTTCACAAGAGTAACAGTAAGTAAAGGAAGGGAAGATGAAACCAGTGACTCTTGAAGACAATGATTTGTTGGACCAGTTCCAGTTGCTGTGACAACTGTACGTCTGGTTAGGGCGGCTAGGTATTTAAACCTTAGGACACACAGTCCCGGACACCCAGTCCTGAACACGCAGCTCAGGACACCCAGTCCTCACCGTATTCCCCTTGAGCTAAGGTCACACAGACCTTCGCCCAATCACTCTGGTAAGTCTTCAAGGTAGACTCCCAAACCTTCACAGACTTCGTTCACCGACAATCCACAATGTCTCTTGGATGCTCAGAACGCGACGCCTAACCGGCTGGAGGATGCACAGTCCTCAAGTGTAATAAGTCTTCAGATCACACAGACAAGAAGACTTAAGTGATGCCTAATTCTCTTTGGCTCTGGGTTAGGGCTTTATCCTCCAAAGGAATTCTCTCTCAAAGGCTTCGAGGTGGGTTGCTCTCAAACGACAAAAGCCGTACTCTACTCTGAGCAGCCAACCGTTTATGGTTGTAGGGGGTGGGCTATTTATAGCCACTAGGCAACCCGACCTGATTCGAAATGACCCTGGGTCACTAAGGAACTGACACGTGTTCCAACGGTCAGATTTCAAACTCACACGGCAACTTTACTTGGGCTACAAGCAAAGCTGACTTGTCCGCTCTGGACAAGATTCGCTCTCATAGTCTTCACTCGAAGACATAGGTTTTGGTTAAGCATCACTTCAGTCATTCTGACGTGTTCCTGGACCCCACTTAACAGTACGGTGGTTCCTATGACTCAACACAAAAGAAAAAGAACTACGAAAGATCTAAGTCTTCGAGCTCCATAAGCTTCATAACGTGTCTTCTTTTGTCATAGTCTTCAATGTGAATATCTTCATATACCACCTTTGTCTTCAATGTCTTCATACATTTTTAGGGGTCATCTCTGGTAGAAAACCGAATCAATGAGGGACTTCTACCTGTGTTATCCTGCAATTCTCACAAACACATTAGTCCCTCAACTAGGTTTGTCGTCAATACTCCAAAACCAACTAGGGGTGGCACTAGATGCACTTACAATCTCCCCCTTTTTGGTGATTGATGACAAACTAGTTGAAGTTTTCAACGGGGAATATAATATGTGAAATTGTAAAGGATAAAGGAATTGTCTTCATAAGTTGCAAGGCTCCCCCTGAAGATGTGCATATAAGTATTTGCTTTTGAATGCAAATGCACATGGCAGGTTGTACTTGTGGAGATCCACTTCAACTTATGATGACAATCCACTATGCATGAAAGGTATGTGAAGATAATGACATGCATAATGGAAAATGGACGTCTGCAGAATGATCTAAGTGCGGAATTTATCGTCGCACATGCGGAATTTATCATCGCAACACAAGGTGGCAAATAAGTAGCAGACGACCATCGAGTTTAAGTGTTACAACTCAAAGAACCAAATGTAGCAAAACGAGAGTTGTAAGCACGAAGCAAAATATAAAGCACCCGCCCATATGGACCCGCTTGAAGACTATCAAACTCATATGCTTCTCCCCCTTTTGTCAGTAAGGACCAAAAAGGTTTGAAGACATAGAGCATCTACTCGTTCCCATGAAGAGTAGGTGAAGCAGCAGGGTCGTTGGTGGTGTTTGGCGGTGCAGAAGAGCTTGGAGCAGAGTCGAAGCGTGCTGAAGGAGGTGGCGGTGAAGTAGCATCGTCTTCATCCTCGATCACTCTGGCATTCACAGTTGCAGCAGAGGAAGAGAACTCAGAGTCTTCAGAGATGGAGTTCGTCGCAGCACTGCCCTTCGAGGAGGTGTGGAGTCAAACTTGAATTCGTCAAGCCATCCTCTTGAAGATCATCTTCAGAACACATCAGCGTCAGCCCTTTCCATGTGCGCGAGAGGTTTCATGGCAACAAAGGCATTCTTGGTGGCAAGATTGCGAATGCGATTAACATCCACCAAGAGGCTTTGCATTTGACGCTTCAGCCAGTCATGATGCCTATCCTGTTTCTGATGAAGAGCCACAAGAAGCTCTCGGTCATTGAGAACACGAGTGCGCTTCTTGGGTCGTGGAGAGTTGTGCTATCAGTGGCTTCAGTGAGAGCAGGATGCGGTGCACGTGTAGTGCCAGCCAAAGGATACACACGAGTTACGGCTTCAATGCCTTCAACGTTCTGAAAAACTTTGATGCTCTGCATTCTGAAGACTAGAGGTTCCTTGGCAGGCTCAGGATAGATGGCTTCAATAGACATATCCACATCAGGCAAAAAGATCCGATGGTTGCGGGCCGAGGGCTGATATGAGATAGCGGAGTGAAGTTTGATCAGCCGCATCACCCAAGGGGCGTAGAACTTCAAACCAAACAGATCAGAGCCAGATGCAGCAAGTTGGCGAATGAAGAAATCCTGTATTGAAGCATTTTCCATGAAGAATGTAGAAGACCAAAGTCTTCATTGCACCTTCCAGCTTGGCGGGAGAATGTCCTTTGATTGGCCAGAGAGTTCGCCTTATGATGTGATAAATGGTTCTTGGCAGATACTCAAGGTCTTCAACGAAGAACTCCGTGGGATAAGCAGCATCTTGGGGCAATGGCTTCATCATACTGAGCATCTGACTCATATTAGGTTCAGTCTTCTGAAAGATGCTCTCAATAGCTTCACTATGAAGCTGACAGCCATGCTCGTAGAGATCGCCAGGAGTGGGCAAACCAGTGAGCTCAATGATGTCAAAGGCTTTGGCTTCGTGATGAACGTTTCCTGTCATCCACTCCAGGACCCAAGTCTTCGGATCTCTGCTATACCCGCGGATGTGAAGTGTGGCATAGAATTGGAGCAGCAACTCTTCATTCCAATGCTCTTGGTCAGTGACGAACGGCAGTAGTCCAACCTCTTTGAAGCAATCCAGAGCTTCTTCCAGACAGGGCAGACCAGCTATTGCTTCAATGTCAAGGCGCTTGTGTGGGAAGATGCGACCTTGGTTGTAAAGAACGCATGAGTAATAGCTTCGCTGCGGATAACTCCAGAACCGATCAGATGATATTCTTTCCCTGGAGTAGGGGTTCCTGGAGCTATTGAAGAATGTGTTGTCTGCTCTGAAGCCATTGATATTGAAGGAGCCAGGTGCTGATGCAGGACCTGGGAACCTTGGCAATCTTGGGATTGGCTTCTGTACCTGAGGCCTGTGCTCAACATGATAGTCGAACTGAGGACCGGCAGCAGGCGCAGGAACAGAAGCAGTGGGATCAGTGGCTTCGCTGACTTCTGGTGCTTTTGTTGGGAGGGCTCCACATTAGCTTCAGCCATGACAGCGTCAGTGGCTTCATTGGTGGTTGGTGGTGGCAGCCTCAAGATTTTCAACCTCCACTTGACGAGCAGGAGGGTCGGTCACATCACGTTCTCCTCGAGAACCGCTTCTTGGTGGGACAGGGGAGTGGCAACTTGTGGGACTTCTTCTTCCGCGGCTGATGCAGCCGGATTGTCTTCAGCAGAGACTTGAGGCCTTGGACCTTTGCGAAGCCTGCGCAACGCGGGTGACGCCTGTGGAGTTGCTGTTGGCTGGGCCTCAAAGTCTTCATTCTCTTGTGGGCGATCCGCCCATGAAGCATCCTGTGCAATTGGCGTCAGTGGACGACCAATGCTGATGAGTTCGCTGTGCGTTAGCACAGGCGATGATACCTGTTGGTGCTCAGCTGAGGAAGGGCTGCATCATCTTCAACATGGTCAGTGACCAATGTCTTCAGCAGCGATGGGATCAGCTGCTGGAAAGTCTTCAGCTTCATGAGCCTCTGTGAAAGCAGGCTCATGGACAGTCAGTTGACGTTCTTGTGGATCGGCGTCGGGGTGAACCATGGAAATGGGTTCAACAATCAAGGGCTCTGTGGGAGCAGCCCGTTCCTTCTTGGTCTTTCTTTTCTTCTTGGCGGGGGCAGTAGCAGAGGCTTCAGGATGTTTTCTCTTCCTTGCTTCAGCCTCAGCAGTCCTGGTCTTCTTCAGTTCTGAAGCGGTTGACCTGGCCTTTGGCTTCGGCCAGTCATGCTAGTTGGGAAGACAAGGGGATCTGCCTCCTTGGTGCTTCAGGTTCAGCCATAGCGGGCTTCTTCTGCTTCTTGGCAGCCATCCGGGTCGATGCCAGGACGCCCAAGGGCCTTGCGCTCTCAGCCTCATTGTAGGCTTGCACACACCTATCAGCCAGGACCTTCATGCGCTCACGAGAACCCTGAGCTGCACGTTTCTTTAGAAAGGCTTCCTTGAGCTCTGCAGCATAATCCTTGAATTCTCACGCTGCGCACGTTGAGCTTGGCCATATGCTTCTTGAACTGAGATTTCTCAAAGTTCAATCTTCTGCTTCAGTTCAACAATGCGTTGGGCGATAGCTAACTCTGAAGCAATGGCGCCATGGAAGCGACACTGAGGCCAATGGGTAGTTGCAGATCTTCGAAGCTGATGTTTGGCGTGTCAAACCACTCATCAATGAAGTTGTGGATGATTGTACACGTCAAAGAGAGGCAGATCATTGAAGATTTCTGCTTCTTCTTTGCTCTTGATGAGTTGCTCAAGAGCGTCATCTGCAAGATCTTCATCACTGGACAGATCAATGGCATCGTTGCGCAGAATGGCAGCAGCAGTTAGCTCTTGGCCGGTGTGTGGCAGAGGCATCTTGACCTTCTGGGGCTTGGAGATGCGTGATAAATCTTCAGACTGCACACTGTCTTCAGGAGGTGCAGTTGCCAGTGGCTTCGCCCGTGAGATTTTTGGTGAAGGGGCAGGCTTTGAAGCTTTAGGCTTCTTCAACTTCTTTGGCTTCGGCGCTGCAGGCGCTTCATCTGATTCAGCGTCAGCTGCAGGCTCATTCACTGCAGTCCCTTGAACCAAGATATGGGTGATGAGGCCTTCAAGGTTGTAGAAAGGACCGACGACATTGGGTTCTGCATCACGTGTGCCTCAGCCCTTGGAGCTGAGAAGGACCAGGGTTGAAGTCTAGTCCCAATGTCTTCTTGTTCTGCTTTGCTGAGTTCTGGGCAAACTGGAAGTTGCGCTTGAACAGAATGTCGTCACGACACCATAGCAGTGACGATGGGTCAGCATCCGCAGGCTGTGGTCCACGGACCATGCAGGGATAGAAGCCTTGTTCAATGGCTTCATCTCTGGTCCTGGGTTGAAGATTTTTGTAGAGGATGTCTCCCCATGGTCGCTTGATGGCATTCTTTTCAGCATATTCCTTTGTCACAAATCTGTACTTGAACCACTGTTCTGCCCAATAGCGTCGAATCCATTGGATTCGTGTTTTGCGCTGATTGTAATCCTCTTCAGGATCTGTCTTGTACAGTTCTGAGAGGTCATCTGGCAGATCTCTTGATGTTCTCACGACGCTTTCTGCCACCCTTCCTTGCTGATTTCTCTGCAGCCATGAACTTTAAACTGAATGGCTTCAATACGTTCAAAGGCTTCAAGGGCTTTCGCTTGCTGGACAAACAGGAACTGGCTTCGGGAGAATTTATATGATGCTGTAAGAATTCTGCAAATGAATGCAGACTATGAGAACCAAGGGATTCTCCCACGGACATGTACCTGTGACAGCATTAAGGTGCGAGGGAAGGGGAAGAGGTCATATGCATTCTCAGAAGATTTTGAATATAAATCAGTTTAGAAGACATTGACCTCATCGTGCGAAGACATTCACTCATAGATAAGGAGTTGGTTCCAGATTTGTACGAATCCAGAGATCAGTACAAGTGAGGAATCTAACTACTTTGTGAAGCATAAGTGAATATACTAGGCATGTTATGAGATGCAGTATGAGAGAGATCTAACTTGTGTGAATAGAAACTGCTTGTGGTAGAAAGTGACAAAGCCATAGGATCAACGGTGCAAAAAAGGAAGTTTTATTTACCACACTAAGAACTGCTAGACGGAGTGGAAGATGAGGCCGAGCAGTTCGATCTTCCGTGCCCTAACTTGGCGACGGAGGACACCTACGGCGACGGCGGAGAGGACGATGTCCGCGGTCGGCGTGAAGACGGCGTCGGAGAGGTTGCGGCAGCGAAGCGCTTCGTCGCCGGCGTCGTCGAGGGCTAGCGGTGGCGCTAGGGTTCGTGCGAGAGTGGAAGAAGAGATAATGACCGCGTGAAGTGTGTATTTATAGGTACAGGGGCGGCAGTGTTATTACACAGGTGCCCCTGGCGATTCGCATCTGAGGAACACGTGGCCATCATGCGGAATTTTGGGGTTTGTTCCACGTCCCACGCACGCCTGGATTGTCGGGTGGTCGTTCCTACTTCTCCGGTTTCATGTGGAGGAATGAGCATTGAAAACGGACTTAATGGTTGTCTCTGTATCTTCTGCTGACAAGGACGCAGAGAAGACATTCGACAGTTTCAATAGAATGCATATGACTTGGAGAGATAGAGTTTGAGATAGAAAGCATAGAGAAGTTGGGTCCGATCACATTCACTTAGTTCAAAAGATTCAACACGAAGATATAGCTATAAGTGAATGCTGTAGAGGACAGAACACTAGTATATATATATATATAATCAACATAGTGAAGATAATCATGAAGAACATGTTGAGTGAAGCCAAACCAAATGTGAAGACATTGCAAGGTAACGCCATGAGTGAAACACTTCAAAATAGAACGTTTGGTGGTGGCGTTACCCACCGTATAGGAAGTATTAGACCCAGACACGGCGCACAATTATCGTGGCGCTCCGAAGTCAAATTCCACATTAATGTATTCACACTTAGAATGTATGTCTTCATTGATGAAGATATACTGTTACTTGTGTGTTGCACACCTCTAAGTCATCAATAGCTAATAAGGGTTAGATGTGTGCCTGACACAGGACATTTGAGGATTCCACAGATTAGCTCACACCGTAACTTGCAAAACCTCTCATCCAAGGGCTTGGTGAAGATATCTGCCAATTGCTCTTCAGTGTTGACGTATGATATCAATACTTCCTTCATGACATGATCTCTGAGAAAGTGATGACGGATCTGAATGTGCTTTGCTTCGAGTGCTGAACTGGGTTGTTGGCAATCTTGATGGCGCTTTCATTGTCGCAGTAGAGTGCATTGCTTCAGATGAATGCCATAGTCCTTGAGTGTTTGCTTCATCCACAGAAGCTGAGCGCAGCAAGATCCAGCAGCAATGTATTCAGATTCAGCAGGAGAGAGATACACAGTTCTGCTTCTTTGAAGACCAACAGACAAGTGATCGTCCCAGAAAATGACATGTGCCTGATGTAGACTTGCGATCCACCTTGTCACCAGCATAATCAGCATCCGAGAAACCAACAGATCAAACTCTGAGCCCTTTGGATACCATAATCCTAGAGTTGGGGTGAGCCAAATATCGAAGAATTCGCTTCACAGCTAAGTGATGCGATTCCTTTGGTGCCGCTGAATCGAGCACACATGCAAACACTAAGCATAATATCTGGCCTAGATGCACATAGATAAAGTCAAAGAACCAATCATGGAGCGGTATACCTTTTGATCGAACTCTTTACCATTGTCGTCAGGACCCAGATGATGCTTGGCTGGCATTGGCGTCGTGAAGCCTTTGCAGTCTTGCATACCGAACTTCTTCAGGCAATCTTTGAGATACTTCTCTTGAGATATGAAGATGCCGTTGTGTTGCTGTCGTATTTGAAGACCGAGAAGAACTTCAGCTCTCCCATCATCATGGACATCTGATATTGCTCTTGCATCATATATCCAAACTCTTCACTGTACTTCTGATTGGTGCAGCCGAAGATAATGTCATCCACATATATTTTGGCACACAAACAGTTCACCATCATATGTCTCGTGAAGAGAGTGGGGTCAAGGGAACAGGTATGAAGCCTTTGCGCT
>NC_053024.1:271067699-271086111 GCF_003073215.2 Triticum urartu | reverse complement strand
TTACATGTCTTTCCAAAGCTTTACTTGCTATTCTCTATATCTTTATCTAAAGCTTTGATGTATGTTGTCATCAATTACCAAAAAGGGGGAGATTGAAAGCACAAGTGCTCCCTGGGTGGTTTTGGTAATTAATGTCAACATATCTCTTGTTGGACTAACACTTTTACCTAGTATGTTTCAGATAAGTTCAACAATGGAGTGGCATGGACTAGAGGATGTGGAACCCCTTCAAGATGCTAAGGACAAAGGATTGGCTCAAGCTTCAAGATCAAGACTCTACATTTTCTATTTTAGTGATCCAAGATCACATTGAGTCTATAGGAAAAGCCAATACTATCAAGAGGGGATGAGGTGTTGCTTAATGGCTTGCTTGCTCAAAGTGCTTAGTGATATGCTCCAAAACCCTCAACTACCTTCCCACATCCACATATGACCTAAACCAAAAGTCAAACTCGGCCCCACCGATTCTTTCTATCCGGAGCCACCGAGTTCAGTTAACATAGCCACTGCAGAAACCTAATCAGTTCGTCTCACCGATGGGATCTCGTCTCACCGAGATGGGCTTGCAAACTCTCTGTTACCTGTTGCAATATTTTCGGTCCCACCAGAGAACTGGCCCCACCGAGTTTGCTTGGCCAACTCTCTGTTTCGCTTATTACCCAAATCGGTCCCACCGAGTTTGAGTAATCGGTCAAACCGAGTTTTGGTTTTACCCTAACCCTAGCACATCGGTTCCACCGAGTTGAACTAGTCGGTCACCGAAAACCCTAACGGTCACTAGGTTTACTAAATCGGTCCGACCGAGTTTTTCCCTTCGGTCTCACCGAGATTGGTAAATTGAGTGTAACGGTTAGATTTTGTGTGGAGGCTATATATACCCCTCCACCCACTCTTCATTCGTGGAGAGAGCCATCAGAACATACCTACACTTCCAATACACATTTTCTGAGAGAGAACCACCTACACTTGTGTTGAGGTCAAGATATTCCATTCCAACCATATGAATCTTGATCTCTAGCCTTCCCCAAGTTGTTTCTCCACTCAAACTCTTATTTCTAACCAAATCCAAATCCTGTGAGAGAGAGTTGAGTGTTGGGGAGACTATCATTTGAAGCACAAGAGCAAGGAGTTCATCATCAACACACCATTTGTTACTTCTTGGAGAGTGGTGTCTCCTAGATTGGCTAGGTGTCACTTGGGAGCCTCCAACAAGATTGTGGAGTTGAACCAAGGAGTTTGTAAGGGCAAGGAGATCGCCTACTTCGTGAAGATCTACCGCTAGTGAGGCAAGTCCTTCGTGGGCGACGGCCGTGATGGAATAGACAAGGTTGCTTCTTCGTGGACCCTTCGTGGGTGGAGCCCTCCGGATTATGGTCGCAACCATTACCCTCCATGGGTTGAAGTCTCCATCAACGTGGATGTACGATAGCATCACCTATCAGACCACAGACAAAAACATCCGTGTCTCCAATTGCGTTTGAATACTCCAAACCATTCCTACATTCTTGGCAAGTTGCATGCTTTACTTTCCGCTGCTCATATACTCATTGCATGCTTGCTTGATATGCATTGTGTTTGTTAAAGATTGTGCTTAAACTTCACTTAAACTTAAGAATATTAAAAACTGCAACTTTTGGCACTTAGTGTCTAATCACCCCCCCCCTCTAGACACCTCTTCTCGATCCTTTCAGAGGTGTCATGTATCTCAAATCTTATGACTAGGAATAAGAAATGAGATGTCCATTGTGAAAGCGCAGGTTAACTCCCAGGGGGGTGAATGGGAGATTTTTAGAAAAATTCGTCAAACTCAGATGAATTTGACAAAGATCAGAATGAAGAAATTGTAACGTGAGCCGACTAATTCAACACAGTAACAAAAAACATGCATACAAAATACAAAATACATATGGGTGAAGTACATGCAATATACAAGCACAGGAAGATGAACTAAAAAATGAAAAAAAAACGGCATCATAAAAGTCTTTAGTTTAAATTCTTCATAAGATAGATCATAAATTCTTCAGAAGCAGAATAACGTAAAGGTAAGGGTGAGGAATTTGAAACCATGTAGTGTAAGTGCATCTAGTGCCCCTTAGTGATTTTGGTGTATTGAAGACTTATAGGTTAAGGGACTAATGCGTTTGTGAGTGTACACAGGTCTATAAGTCTATGAGGAGTTTGATATTTACAGAGAAAGTCGACCCCTAAAAATGAAGTTCTTCGACTTAAGACTTTGTATTTCTGAAGACTTTCTGAAGCCTTTGAAAGTGAAGAAAATGGTGTGACCTTGAAGACTTAGTATTCATTTGAGGAAGATGAAGCGTGAAGACTTTTCTTTTCATAGTTTCATTTTCTCTTTCTTGAGTCATAGGAAACACCGTACTGTTAAAAGGGGTCGAGGAAATATTAAGGAAAAAATTCCATGTGATGCTCAACTCAAAATCCTACACCTACCAATCCCTTCGAGTGAAGCCATTGGAAATCTCATACAGTCTAGTCATATTCTTCAGTGACAGAGACGAAGTTCTTCTGGTCTCTGAGGAATTTGTTCTGACTGAGGAGTTAGGAATTCGCCAATGCGGATTTCCTACACAGTGAGGAACATGATAGCCCTGAGGATTTTGGTACTCAAAATTCCGACCGTTGTTGTGCTAAGCGCCAGCTGTCCCAAAATTTCTATCCACCTAACAGTCATATCATTGAAGGGCATTTATGTCTTATCATGTCGGGCTGCTCCCTAGGCTATAAATAGCCACCCCCTACAACCACTAGCTGGTTGGCTGCTCCGGGAGAAACTGACACTTGTCATTTGAGAGCAACCCATCCTTCGAGGACTTTGAGCGAAAGTCATCAAGTGAGGAAAAACCCAAACCAAAACCCAAACACCTACAAACCCCAAGTGATTGAGCATCACTGAAGAGATTGATCCTGCGTGGATCCGACGCTTGTTACCTTTGAAGACTATGCTTCTTCCAGATGGTTAGGCGCCATGGTCTAGAGCATCCAAGAGGAATTGTGGATCACCGAGTGACCAAGTTTGTGAAGGTTTGGAAGTCGCCTGAAGACTTACCACGAGTGATTGGGCGAGGTCTGTGTGACCTTAGCTGAAGGAGAATACGGTGAGGATTGGGTGTCCTGAGCTGCGTGTTCAGGACTGGGTGTCCGGGACTGTGTGTCCTCGAGTTTAAATACTCAGCCGCTCCAACCAGACGTACAACTGAGACAGCAGTTCGACCTGGTCTACCAAATCATTGTCTTCACCAAGCTTACTGGTTCTATTTCCTCAACTCCTTCATTTCCTCATAACTGTGTTGTGAGTTTGTTCATATCTGTGCTTGAAGACTTCGACTGAAGACTTTCTCAATTTCCTCAGTTTGTCTTCATCCTGTTGTTATCCTGTGCTCACGACCTGTACTCTGTGCCTGTCTTCATTTCATCATGATGACTATGCTTGTATTCTGTTATGTTTACTTTTGAGTACTTATTCCGCTGCTAGTAGTTCTTCGCTAAGGAATTTCCTCACCGGCAAATTCCTCAGTGAAGAATTTCATAAAAATCGCCTATTCACCCCCCTCTAGTCGATATAACGCACTTTCAATTGGTATTAGAGCAAGGTACTCCCTTGTTCTGTGTGATTTTGGTTTAAGGACTAAGGATATGTTTCTCATATATGGAGGTGACAAAGAGCTCATCGTAAAAGGTTACGTTGATGCAAGCTTTGACACTGATCCGGACGATTCTAAATCACAAACCAGATACGTGTTTACATTAAACGGTGGAGCTGTCAGTTGGTGCAGTTCTAAACAAAGCGTTGTGGCGGGATCTACATGTGAAGCGGAGTACATAGCTGCTTCGGAAGCAGCAAACGAAGGAGCCTGGATGAAGGAGTTCATATCCAATCTAGATGTCATACCTAGTGCATCGGGTCCAATGAAAATCTTTTATGACAATACTGGTGCAATTGCCTTGGCAAAGGAATCCAGATTTCACAAGAGAACCAAGCACATCAAGAGACGCTTCAATTCCATCCGGGATCTAGTCCAGGTGGGAGACATAGAGATTTGCAAGATACATACGCATCTGAATATAGCAGACCCGTTGACTAAAGCATGATCAGCACCAAAGCTCCATGGGTGTTAGAATCATTACTGTGTAATCTAGATTATTGACTCTAGTGCAAGTGGGAGACTGAGGGAAATATGCCCTAGAGGCAATAATAGTGTTATTATTTTATTTCCTTATATCATGATAAATGTTTATTATTCATGCTAGAATTGTATTATCCGGAAACATAATACTTGTGTGAATACATAGACAAACCAAACGTCACTAGTATGCCTCTACTTGACTAGCTCGTTGATCAAAGATGGTTATGTTTCCTAGCCATAGACATGTGTTGTCATTTGATTAATGGGATCACATCATTAGGAGAATGATGTGATTGACATGACCCATTCCATTAGCTAGCACCCGATCGTTTAGTATGTTGCTATTGCTTTCTTCATGACTTATACATGTTCCTATGACTATGAGATTATGCAACTCCCGTTTGCCGGAGGAACACTTTGTGTGCTACCAAACGTCACAACGTAACTGGGTGATTATAAAGGAGCTCTACAGGTGTCTCCAAAGGTACATGTTGGGTTGGCGTATTTCAAGATTAGGATTTGTCACTCCGATTGTCGGAGAGGTATCTCTGGGCCCTCTCGGTAATGCACATCACATAAGCCTTGCAAGCATTGCAACTAATGAGTTAGTTGCGAGATGATGTATTACAAACGGAGTGGCTTGCGGGTGACAAGTTTCTCCAACTTTAGTTGAACCGAGTGTGGCTACGCCCGGTCCTTGCGAAGGTTAAAACAGCACCAACTTGACAAACTATCGTGTGTTTTTGATGCGTAGGTAAGATTGGTTCTTGCTTAAGCCCGTAGCAGCCACGTAAAACTTGCAACAACAAAGTAGAGGACGTCTAACTTGTTTTTGCAGGGCATGTTGTGATGTGATATGGTCAAGACATGATGATAAATTTTATTGTATGAGATGATCATGTTTTGTAACCGAGTTATCGGCAACTGGCAGGAGCCATATGGTTGTCGCTTTATTGTATGCAATGCAATCGCCTGTAATGCTTTACTTTATCACTAAGCGGTAGCGATAGTCGTGGAAGCATAAGATTGGCGAGACGACAACGATGCTACGATGGAGATCAAGGTGTCGCGCCGGTGACGATGGTGATCATGACGGTGCTTCGGAGATGGAGATCACAAGCACAAGATGATGATGGCCATATCATATCACTTATATTGATTGCATGTGATGTTTATCTTTTATGCATCTTATCTTGCTTTGATTGACGGTAGCATTATAAGATGATCTCTCACTAATTATCAAGAAGTGTTCTCCCTGAGTATGCACCGTTGCGAAAGTTCTTCGTGCTGAGACACCACGTGATGATCGGGTGTGATAGGCTCTACGTTCAAATACAACGGGTGCAAAACAGTTGCACACGCGGAATACTCAGGTTATACTTGACGAGCCAAGCATATATAGATATGGCCTTGGAACACGGAGACCGAAAGGTCGAGTGTGAATCATATAGTAAGATATGATCAACATAGTGATGTTCACCAATGAAACTACTCCATCTCACGTGATGATCGGACATGGTTTAGTTGATTTGGATCACGTAATCACTTAGAGGATTAGAGGGATGTCTATCTAAGTGGGAGTTCTTAAGTAATATGATTAATTGAACCTAAATTTATCATGAAACTTAGTACCTGATAGTATCTTGCTTGTTTATGTGATTGTAGATAGATGGCTCGTGCTGTTGTTCCGTTGAATTTTAATGCGTTCCTTGAGAAAGCAAAGTTGAAAGATGATGGGTAGCAATTACACGGACTGGGTCCGTAACTTGAGGATTATCCTCATTGCTGCACAGAAGAATTACGTCCTGGATGCACCGCTGGGTGCCAGGCCTGCTGCTGGAGCAACACCAGATGTTTTGAACGTCTGGCAGAGCAAAGCTGATGACTACTCGATAGTTCAGTGTGCCATGCTTTACGGCTTAGAATCGGGACTTCAACGATGTTTTGAACGTCATGGAGCATATGAGATGTTCCAGGAGTTGAAGTTAATATTTCAAGCAAATGCCCGGATTGAGAGATATGAAGTCTCCAATAAGTTCTATAGCTGCAAGATGGAGGAGAACAGTTCTGTCAGTGAGCATATACTCAAAATGTCTGGGTATAATAATCACTTGATTCAATTGGGAATTAATCTTCCGGATGATTGCGTCATTGACAGAATTCTCCAATCACTGCCACCAAGCTACAAGAGCTTCATGATGAACTATAATATGCAAGGGATGAATAAGACTATTCCCGAGCTCTTCGCGATGCTGAAAGCTGCGGAGGTAGAAATCAAGAAGGAGCATCAAGTGTTGATGGTCAACAAGACCACTAGTTTCAAGAAAAAGGGCAAAGGGAAGAAGAAGGGGAACTTCAAAAAGAACGGCAAGCAAGTTGCTACTCAAGAGAAGAAACCCAAACCTGGACCTAAGCCTGAAACTGAGTGCTTCTATTGCAAGCAGACTGGTCACTGGAAGCGGAACTGCCCCAAGTATTTGGCGGATAAGAAGGATGGCAAGGTGAACAAAGGTATATGTGATATACATGTTATTGATGTGTACCTTACTAATGCTCGCAGTAGCACCTGGGTATTTGATACTGGTTCTGTTGCTAATATTTGCAACTCGAAACAGGGACTATGGATTAAGCGAAGATTGGCTAAGGACGAGGTGACGATGCGCGTGGGAAACGGTTCCAAAGTCGATGTGATCGCAGTCGGCACGCTACCTCTACATCTACCTTCGGGATTAATATTAGACCTAAATAATTGTTATTTGGTGCCAGCGTTAAGCATGAACATTATATCTGGATCTTGTTTGATGCGAGACGGTTATTCATTTAAATCAGAGAATAATGGTTGTTCTATTTATATGAGTAATATCTTTTATGGTCATGCACCCTTGAAGAGTGGTCTATTCTTGTTGAATCTCGATAGTAGTAACACACTATTCATAATGTTGAAGCCAAAAGATGCAGAGTTGATAATGATAGTGCAACTTATTTGTGGCACTGCCGTTTAGGTCATATCGGTGTAAAGCGCATGAAGAAACTCCATACTGATGGACTTTTGGAAACACTTGATTATGAATCACTTGGTACTTGCGAACCGTGCCTCATGGGCAAGATGACTAAAACACCGTTCTCCGGTACTATGGAGAGAGCAACAGATTTTTGGAAATCATACATACAGATGTATGTGGTCCGATGAATATTGAGGCTCGTGGCGGATATCGTTATTTTCTCACCTTCACAGATGAATTAAGCAGATATGGGTATATCTACTTAATGAAACATAAGTCTGAAACATTTGAAAAGTTCAAAGAATTTCAGAGTGAAGTTGAAAATCATCGTAACAAGAAAATAAAGTTTCTACGATCTGATCGTGGAGGAGAATATTTGAGTTACGAGTTTGGTGTACATTTGAAAAATTGTGGAATAGTTTCGCAACTCACGCCACCCGGAACACCACAGCGTAATGGTGTGTCCGAACGTCGTAATCGTACTTTACTAGATATGGTGCGATCTATGATGTCTCTTACTGATTTACCGCTATCGTTTTGGGGATACGCTCTAGAGACGGCCGCATTCACGTTAAATAGGGCACCATCAAAATCCGTTGAGACGACGCCTTATGAACTGTGGTTTGGCAAGAAACCAAAGTTGTCGTTTCTGAAAGTTTGGGGCTGCGATGCTTATGTGAAAAAGCTTCAACCTGATAAGCTCGAACCCAAATCGGAGAAATGTGTCTTCATAGGATATCCAAAGGAGACTATTGGATACACCTTCTATCACAGATCCGAAGGCAAGACTTTTGTTGCTAAATTCGGAAACTTTCTAGAGAAGGAGTTTCTCTCGAAAGAAGTGAGTGGGAGGAAAGTAGAACTTGACGAGGTAACTGTACCTGCTCCCTTATTGGAAAGTAGTGCATCACAGAAAACTGTTTCTGTGACACCTACACCAGTTAGTGAGGAAGCTAATGATGATGATCATGAAACTTCAGAACAAGATACTACTGAACCTCGTAGATCAACCAGAGTAAGATCCGCACCAGAGTGGTACGGTAATCCGTTCTGGAAGTCATGCTACTAGATCATGATGAACCTTACGAACTATGAAGAAGCGATGGTGAGCCCAGATTCCGCAAGGGCTTGAAGCCATGAAATCTGAGATGGGATCCATGTATGAGAACAAAGTATGGACTTTGGTTGACTTTATGAATCTTCAAGAAGAAGACTGACGCTGACAGGTAATATTACTGTCTACAAAGCTCGACTTGTCGCAAAAGGTTTTCGGCAAGTTCAAGGGATTGACTACGATGAGACCTTCTCACCCGTAGCGATGCTTAAGTCTGTCCGAATCATGTTAGCAATTGCCGCATTTTATGATTATGAAATTTGGCAGATGGATGTCAAAACTGCATTCCTGAATGGATTTCTGGAAGAAGAGTTGTATATGATGCAACCAGAAGGTTTTGTCGATCCAAAGGGAGCTAACAAAGTGTGCAAGCTCCAGCGATCCATTTATGGACTGGTGCAAGCCTCTCGGAGTTGGAATAAACGCTTTGATAGTGTGATCAAAGCATTTGGTTTTATACAGACTTTTGGAGAAGCCTGTATTTACAAGAAAGTGAGTGGGAGCTCTGTAGCATTTCTGATATTATATGTGGATGACATATTACTAATTGGAAATGATGTAGAATTTCTGGATAGCATAAAGGGATACTTGAATAAGAGTTTTTCAATGAAAGACCTCGGTGAAGCTGCTTACATATTAGGCATTAAGATCTATAGAGATAGATCAAGACGCTTAATTGGACTTTCACAAAGCACATACCTTGACAAAGTTTTGAAGAAGTTCAAAATGGATCAAGCAAAGAAAGGGTTCTTGCCTGTGTACAAGGTGTGAAGTTGAGTAAGACTCAATGCCCGACCACTGCAGAAGATAGAGAGAAAATGAAAGATGTTCCCTATGCTTCAGCCATAGGCTCTATCATGTATGCAATGCTGTGTACCAGACCTGATGTGTGCCTTGCTATAAGTCTAGCAGGGAGGTACCAAAGTAATCCAGGAGTGATCACTGAGACAGCGGTCAAGAACATCCTGAAATACCTGAAAAGGACTAGGATATGCTTCTCGTATATGGAGGTGACAAAGAGCTCATCCGTAAAGGTTACGTTGATGCAAGCTTTGACACTGATCCGGATGATTCTAAATCGCAAACGGATACGTGTTACATTAAATGGTGGAGCTGTCAGTTGGTGCAGTTCTAAACAAAGCGTTGTGGCGGGATCTACATGTGAAGCGGAGTACATAGCTGCTTCAGAAGCAGCAAATGAAGGAGTCTGGATGAAGGAGTTCATATCCGATCTAGGTGTCATACCTAGTGCATCGGGTCCAATGAAAATCTTTTGTGACAATACTGGTGCAATTGCCTTGGCAAAGGAATCCAGATTTCACAAGAGAACCAAGCACATCAAGAGACGCTTCAATTCCATCCGGGATCTAGTCCAGGTGGGAGACATAGAGATTTGCAAGATACATACGGATCTGAATGTTGCAGACCCGTTGACTAAGCCTCTTCCACGAGCAAAACATGATCAGCACCAAGGTTCCATGGGTGTTAGAATCATTACTGTGTAATCTAGATTATTGACTCTAGTGCAAGTGGGAGACTGAAGGAAATATGCCCTAGAGGCAATAATAAAGTTATTATTTATTTCCTTATATCATGATAAATGTTTATTATTCATGCTAGAATTGTATTAACCGGAAACATAATACATGTGTGAATACATAGACAAACAAAGTGTCACTAGTATGCCTCTACTTGACTAGCTCGTTAATCAAAGATGGTTATGTTTCCTAACCATGAACAATGAGTTGTTATTTGATTAACGGGATCACATCATTAAGTGAATGATCTGATTGACATGACCCATTCCATTAGCTTAGCACCCGATCGTTTAGTATGTTGCTATTGCTTTCTTCATGACTTATACATGTTCCTATAACTATGAGATTATGCAACTCCCGTTTACCGGAGGAACACTTTGGGTACTACCAAACGTCACAACGTAACTGGGTGATTATAAAGGAGTACTACAGGTGTCTCCAAAGGTACATGTTGGGTTGGCGTATTTCGAGATTAGGTTTTGTCACTCCGATTGTCGGAGAGGTATCTCTGGGCCCTCTCGGTAATGCACATCACTTAAGCCTTGCAAGCATTGCAACTAAATGAGTTAGTTGCGGGATGATGTATTACAGAACGAGTAAAGAGACTTGCCGGCAACGAGATTGAACTAGGTATTGGAATACCGACGATCGAATCTCGGGCAAGTAACATACCGATGACAAAGGGAACGACGTATGTTGTTATGCGGTCTGACCGATAAAGATCTTCGTAGAATATGTAGGAGCCAATATGGGCATCCAGGTCCCGCTATTGGTTATTGACCGGAGACGTGTCTCGGTCATGTCTACATTGTTCTCGAACCCGTAGGGTCCGCACGCTTAAGGTTACGATGACAGTTATATTATGAGTTTATGCATTTTGATGTACCGAAGGTTGTTCGGAGTCCCGGATGTGATCACGGACATGACGAGGAGTCTCGAAATGGTCGAGACATAAAGATTGATATATTGGAAGCCTATGTTTGGATATCGGAAGTGTTCCGGGTGAAATCAGGATTTTACCGGAGTACCGGGAGGTTACCGGAACCCCCCGGGAGCTATATGGGCCATGATGGGCCTTAGTGGAAAAGAGAAGAGGCAGCCCCTCATGGGCCGCGCGCCCCTCCCCTCCCTTGGTCCGAATAGGACAAGGAGAGGGGGCCGGCCCCTCTCTCTCTTTTCCCCCCTCCGCGAATCCTATTCCAACTAGGATTGGGGGGGATCCTACTCCCAGAGGGAGTAGGACTCTCCTGGCGCGCCTCTCCTTGGCCGGCCAGCCTCCCCCCTTTAGTCCTTTATATACGAGGCAGGGGCACCCCAGAGACACACAAGTTGATCCACGTGATCTTTTCCTTAGCCGTGTGCGGCGCCCCCCAGCCCCATAGTCCTCGATAATATTGTAGCGTTTAGGCGAAGCCCTGCTGCAGTAGTACATCAAGATCGTCACCACGCCGTCGCTGACGGAACTCTTCCCCGACGCTTTGCTGGATCGGAGTCCGGGGATCGTCATCGAGCTGAACGTGTGCTAAAACTCGGAGGTGCCGTAGTTTCGGTGCTTGATCGGTCGGGCCGTGAAGACGTACGACTACATCAACCAAACGCTTCCGTTGTCGATCTACTAGGTATGTAGATCACACTCTCCCCTCTCGTTGCTATGCATCACCATGATCTTGCGTGTGCGTAGGAATTTTTTTTGAAATTACTACGTTCCCCATCACTATCCAACCCCAGCACCACCTCACTTCACAGGCACTTGTTGATATATCTATCATATCAATCCTATTAAACCTTGCTGATGTCTAGGACTTTGTTCATGTTCATGAGTATGATGAAATTTTGAAAAAAATATTTCAAACTTCCCGGTCATATTACGTATCATATTTTGAAAAATAATTCATTTTTTTTCGAAACCAATTTTTTCTGTTACTAGTGGCGCACCTAGCATACGGTGCGCCACTAGTAAGTTTGAATTTTTTTGAATTTTTTTGCCTCCGGATCTTAAAAGCCCCGTAACTTTTTTCTGTTAGGTTTTTGGGGATTTTGAAATTGTTTAATGTGTTAAATTTGGATGTAACTTTTCGAGTAGATGATTTTTCATATATAAAACTTTTTAATCCGAGTTCGTATGCAAAAGTTATGCCCATTTTACAAATTTCAGAGAGATTTTGCAAATAAAGTCGAAATTCATATTTGTAATTTTCCCAACAACTAGACCACATATCACATAGGAAACTTATTTTCTTTTATTTTTTTAAAACTGAAAAGGCGGTCCACGGGGGGTGCATTCGGTGGATATTTTGGGCCAAGTTAGTAATGGCGCACCGTGGGAGTGGTGCGCCATTACTAGTTAAACTAGTAATGGCGCACCACACCCACGGTGCGCCATTACTAGTTTTGAAAAAAACAATAAAACAAATTCTGAATTTTTTTTAAAACTTAGTAATGGCGCACCAGTTGACAGTGCGCCATTACTAGTTTTAACTAGTAATGGCGCACTGTCCACTGGTGCGCCATTACTAGTTTTGAAAAAATAAATAAAAAAATTTGGAATTTTTTTTGAAAATAATTTACTAGTGGCGCACCGTGGATGTGGTGCGCCATTACCTAGTAATGGCGCACTATCCACTGGTGCGCCATTACTAGTTTTGAAAAAAAATGAAAAAAAATTGTTACTAATGGCGCACCGTGGATGTGGTGCGCCATTAGTATTTGGACACTAATGGCGCACCACATGTCTGGTGCGCCATTAGTGTCATTTCCATCTATAGCCCTTTTCCTAGTAGTGGCTACAGTATTATCGAGGTGGACTATGGTGGAGGGGGGCACCGCACACAGCTAAAAGATCAAACGATCAATTGTTGTGTCTCTAGGGTGCCCCCTGCCCCCGTATATAAAGGAGCAAGGGGGGAGGTGCGGCCGGCCAGGAGGGGCGCGCCAGGAGGAGTCCTACTCCTACCGGAGTAGGACTCCCTCCCTTTTCCTTGTTGGATTAGGAGAAGAGGGGGAAAGAGGTGGAGGAGAAGAAGGAAAGGGGGGCGCCACCCCCCTCTCCTTGTCCTATTCGACTAGGGGGGAGGGGCGCGTGCCCTTGCCCTGGCCGCCTCTCCTCTTCTCCACTAAGGCCCACTATGGCCCATTAACCCCGGGGGGTTCCGGTAACCCCTCCGGTACTCCGGTAAAATCCCGATTTCACCCGGAACACTTCCGATATCCAAATATAGGCTTCCAATATATCAATCTTCATGTCTCGACCATTTCGAGACTCCTCGTCATGTCCCCGATCTCATCCGGGACTCCAAACTCCTTCGGTACATCAAAACATATAAACTCGTAATATAACTGTCATCGTAGCGTAAGCGTGCGGACCCTATGGGTTCGAGAACTATGTAGACATGACTGAGACACGTCTCCGGTCAATAACCAATAGTGAACCTGGATGCTCATATTGGCTCCTACATATTCTACGAAGATCTTTATCGGTCAAACCGCATAACAACATACATTGTTCCCTTTGTCATCGGTATGTTACTTGCCCGAGATTCGATCGTCGGTATCTCAATACCTAGTTCAATCTCGTTACCGGCAAGTCTCTTTACTCGTTCTGTAATACATCATCCCGCAACTAACTCATTAGTTGCAATGCTTGCAAGGCTTTAAGTGATGTGCATTACCGAGAGGGCCCAGAGATACCTCTCCGACAATCGGAGTGACAAATCCTAATCTCGAAATACACCAACCCAACAAGTACCTTCGGAGACACCTGTAGAGCACCTTTATAATCACCCGGTTACGTTGTGACGTTTGGTAGCACACAAAGTGTTCCTCCGGTAAACGGGATTTGCATAATCTGATAGTCATAGGAACATGTATAAGTCATGAAGAAAGCAATAGCAACATACTAAACGATCGAGTGCTAAGCTAACGGAATGGGTCAAGTCAATCACATCATTCTCCTAATAATGTGATCCCGTTAATCAAATGACAACTCATGTCAATGGCTAGGAAACATAACCATCTTTGATTAACGAGCTAGTCAGGTAGAGGCATACTAGTGACACTATATTTGTTTATGTATTCACACATATTACGTTTCCGTTAATACAATTATAGCATGAATAATAAACATTTATCATGAGATAAGGAAATAAATAATTACTTTATTATTGCCTCTAGGGCATATTTCCTTCAGTTGCCTGGCGCTTGGAGGACCAGGATATGAGGGTGTCACCGAGGTAGATGCAGAAGCTGGAGGTGGAACGCTGTGTGTCGGGGCAGCCGGCCTAGTCGGCGTCAGTGAAGGCGCGAAGATCCATGGAGCGCGAGGCGCGTAGATGCAGCCGAGGTGCGTTGTGCTGCGAACGTAGCACAGGACGCGCTTGACTAGGGTGAGATGGCACTCGCGCGGGTCATGCATATGCAGGCAGACCTGCTGCACGACGTAAGCAATCTCAGGCTGGGTGATGGTGAGGTACTGCAGCACGCTTGCAGTGCTACGGTAGGCAGAGGCGTTGTCCACCCGAGGGCCGTCGATGGAGGGGAGCTTGCCCTTGGTGTCGATGGGCGTGGGAGAGGGCCGGCAGGTGTCCATGCCGGCGCGGTCAAGCACGTCCTCGGTGTACTATTGTTGACAGAGGAAAACCCCTGTTGGCGTGCGCATGACCTTGATGCCTAGGAAGAAGTGCAGAGGCCCGAGGTCCTTCATAGCGAACTCACTCGTGAGCCTGGCGATGATGCGTTGAAGAATGGCTGGGGTAGACGGGATGAGCACAATGTCGTCGACATAGAGAAGAAGATACGCCGTGTCCAAGCTGCGGAGGAGCGTGAACAGGGAGGAGTCTGAGTGCGTGGCAGAGAAGCCAAGTGTCTTAACGAAGCCCGCGAAGTGAAGGAACCAGGCACGGGGCACCTACTTCAAGCCGTACAGCGACCTTGAGAGGCGGCAGACATGTTGAGGACGATCGGGGTCGACAAAGCCGGCAGGTTGAAGAAAGAACACCTCCTCGTCCAGGGTGCCGTGCAAAAAGGCGTTGGAGACGTCGAGTTGGTGCACAGGCCAGCCCCGCGACGCGGCGAGTGTGAGGACCATGCGGATAGTGGCGGGCTTGACGACCGGCGAAAAGGTCTCGCCGTAGTCGACGCCAGCGCGCTGGCAAAAGCCGTGCACGACCCAGCGGGATTTTTAGTGGGTGTCGGTGTCAAAACCGGCGGATCTCGGGTAGGGGGTCCCGAACCGTGCGTCTAAGGCGGATGGTAACAGGAGGCAGGGGACACGATGTTTTACCCAGGTTCGGGCCGTCTTGATGGAGGTAAAACCCTACATCCTGCTTGATTATTCTTGATAATATGAGTAGTACAAGAGTTGATCTACCACGAGATCGGAGAGGCTAAACCCTAGGAGCTAACCTATGGTATGATTGTTCGTTGTCCTACGGACTAAAACCCTCTGGTTTATATAGACACCCGGGGGGCTAGGGTTACACAAGGTCGGTTACAAATGAGGAGATATACATATCTGTACTGCCTAGCTTGCCTTCCATGCCAAGGAGAGTCCCATCCGGACACGGGACGAAGTCTTCAATCTCGTATCTTCATAGTCCAATAGTCCGGCCAAAGGATATAGTCCGGCTGTCCGGAGCCCCCTTAATCCAGGACTCCCTCAGTAGCCCCTGAACCAGGCTTCAATGATGATGAGTCCGGCGCGCAGTATTGTCTTCGGCATTGCAAGGCGGGTTCCTCCTCCGAATACACCATGGAAGAGTTTGAATACAAGGATAGTGTCCGACCCTGCAAAATAAGTTCCACATACCACCATAGAGAGAATAATATTTCCACAAATCTAATCTGCTGACACATTTTGGCGGGAGGACATCACGCCACGGCCCGGTAATTATTTGAACTGTTTTTCTTTACCCAGCCCCGCACATAACACGAGGCGGTTTCTTGACACGTCTTGTCAAAGCAGAGATCGTGTTCCCTTTATTACGGTATTCTCATTAATACGGACATGGGTAACCCAACCGCGCCTAGGACTCCTAGATCTTAGGCAAGTCCCAAACGGCCACGAGGAGGACGCTTGATATTCACCCTCTTTATAAAGGGACAAGGCTTTTACCTTTTTCCCTCCCGTGCTCAATCGAATCCTTCCCCCGCCTCGAGTTCTAACACCCAAAGCCTAGGTCAGGTGCTTCAGACCTTCAATCATGTCCGGATCCAGCCTTCAAGGCCGGTGGATGCCTTCCTCTGTCACGGAGGAGGATATCAAGAAGTTGAGGGAGGCCAGATATCTGACCGCTGAAATTTCACATAGGCTGCCCGCCCGAGGGCAGGTCGTCCCTACTCCCGAACCCAACGAGAGTGTTGTGTTCGTCTCCCACTTCCTTCGAGGACTAGGCCTCGCTCTAGATCCCTTTGTTAGGGGTCTTATGTTCTCTTACGGGCTGGATTTTCACGATCTGGCCCCGGATTCCCTTCTTCACATCTCGTCTTTTATTGTCGTTTGTGAGGCCTTCCTCCGCATTACCCCTCACTTCGGCTTGTGGCTCAAGACCTTTGATGTGAAGCCGAAGATGGTCGAAGGGCAGTATGCGGCGTGCGAAGGTGCTCTAATAAGCAAAATTGCGGATGCTCCATGGCCAAAGGGTTCCTTTCCAGAGGTGTCCGGATTGTGGCAACATGAGTGGTTTTACGTCACAGCTCCCCGAAGTGCCAAGTGGGTAGCTGCGCCCCCACCTTTCGCTCGGGCCCTCCACCACAACTGATGTCATGGATCAGCAGGGGGCTGAGCTGGGGTCCAGCCAAGGATGTGCCAATACTGCAGAGCCGTATCCGAGATCTCTTCGAGGGAGATTTCAGTCTGGTTATGGTAATGCAAGTTATGCTGGTTCGTCGGTCCAGCCTTGCAAACGTCGGCCCCTCCGCATGTGGGAATTCAACCCGGAAGGACCGCACACTATTCAGAATTTCCTCGGCATGACGCACAAGGATATGTACAAATTGTTCTTCGGACCAAATAGAGTGTCCGGACACTACCGAGGACGTGGGCCTGAGCAGCAACCGCACCACTGCCCAAGTAAGTAATCCCATGGCCGAACACACTGTCCTTTTATTTATCATGACATCATTCTGAAGAATCGCTCTTTGACCAGGACTGGATAACAAAGGCGAAGATGATCTAGTGTTCGGCCCCCCTTCCTGAAGGCTTGGACAATCCGGTGCTGGAAAAGATGCTCAAGCCAGCACCTTGTCTGATGCCCTCAAAGGAAGATGAAGGGGGAGTAAAGAGGGCGAAAGCGGGCCTCCATTGCTACCTATTCCAACCGAGGGAATGAGCGCCTCCGCGAGGGAGGATAACCAAGGGGAATAATCTGACATTCTCTCTCCCCGGGGAAGGAAGAGGACTACCATTGAAGATCCGGAAACCAAGGTTTCCAAACGGGGGAAGAAATCTCCGCCAGAGGGTCCTGCCTCGGAGGGTGTTCTTGCCGCACAATGTCCACGCGGGGATCAGCCCTCTAACGAGCTATAAGTAATCAAAAAGTACTTAATAGTGAAGATGTCCTACCTTACTTCTGAGGGAAATAACCGAAGCATTTATCTTGCAGTTCGGATCTTAGCCCTTCTCAGCAGAGCTCGTATTCAGGGGATCTTCTTCCAGAGATGATGGAGAGCGAAACGCCTCTCGTGAACTCCCCAGCTCAAGAAGCGGGCGACCTTGAAGTGTCGTCGCGAAGGGTATCTCCGAATCCAATATCGCCAGAGGATAACCATTTGGCTACCCAGCATCCCCAGTATCCGGCTCCGGAGGAGAGCGGCGACAAGGGTCCGTACTGTGTGCGGTCGGACGCGTTGAGGATCTTCTGGGGAAAGCTGTCTTCTCGGAAGTGCATCGTACGCTAATGGGTACGGTAATTGAAAGGATTTCCTCCGCCGAAAGCGGTTTGCACAAAGCTTTTATGAGTCTGCTGAAAGGCTTTGAGGTACGTAAAAATAATGTATGCCTTTAATAGTACCGCATACGTTAGGTATGCCCATGCAGCTAGTAGCCCCTGAGACTCTGGTTGTCATCGAGAACGGCGGCAAACAGAGGATCATAGTCCCAGGTAATAACCAGACCTCCTTTATGTGCAGGTGATTGAAGCTCCAGTGGCTAGCCAGACTGATGGGTTTGCCGAACTAAAGCGGCAACTAGATGCAGCAGATGCCGACATCGTGCTTGTTAACAAGCAGCTTGACGAGGCACATGGTAGGTGATTTTTCTGGTGAATGTCACATAATAAGAGCAGCATGATGCCAGTATCTTTAATATGTTGTGACTACAAATGGAGCTGCCACCGTGGAGACCCTTCGGGCGGAGCTTGCCCGAGCCAAGGAGCAAGCAAGGAGTAGTAATGCGGCCGCTTTAAAGGCGACCGAAGAGTTAAGGGCCGAACAGGCCGCACATTGAGGGAGAAATGAAAAAATTGCCAAGATGGCCGTGGAGTTAAAAGATTCTGCTTGACCGTTACCGGCTTCTTGAAGAGGAAAGTCGGGCGAAAGCGACGGACCTGGAGAAGGCCCGGGTGGCTGCCAAGGAGGCCCGCTCCAAAATTAGAGCGACGAAGGAATCTCTCTTCT